>NC_090730.1:4037836-4140336 GCF_036898095.1 Palaemon carinicauda | reverse complement strand
TAGTTTACACAACTACAAAGACCGTGAGTGATTAATTGTATTAATTTAATGCCTTTAATTTATATAATCTATTCCAGCTCATCAACACACTCGAGAGTAAGACGGCTGACCCTGACGGAAACTTTGGAACTGGCGGTATAAATCTCTATGACAACTCTGGAGGAGTCCCTTGGGTGACAGGTGAGAAATCCTGAAGGTTCTATTTTTATTTCATTTTTATTTTTCATTTTTTTTCTGTTTCATCTATAGTTCTTTATTATTTTCGTTGCTGATTAATTTTTTTCTCTGCTTAATTTCTCTATTTTTCTTTATAAAGTTTTTTGCTTTTTCTTAGTTTCAACTCTAGATTATAACATTGTTTTTATTGTTCATTTTCCCTCCTCATATCGTAATTTTTCCCATCATTCAGTTTTTCCCCTTAGCTTGTCTATCACTACATCAACTGACTTCAGCTCATTCTCTGCATTCATTATTTTCTCACAATGCAGATCTTTATCATCGTTCCTCTTATTCACCATCCCCTTTTGAGTGCTCCTAGTTTTTGTTCAAATTTTCATATACAGTATTTCTTTCTTGCATATTATTTATGTGCTTTCTCATCCTTCAATTTAATCAAGTTTTACTTTATCTTATTTCTATATCCTCTAATTCACTGCAATTTTAGAGCCTTCACATAACCTCACTCTGGACCTCTTATTACTCCCAGTTGCGCTGAAATATCTCTTATCTTTCATTCTTTCACATAATTATCTTTGTTTTATCCTCTTTTTACTTAATTTTATTTCTTATATTTATCCTTCACTTTCTCACCAACACTTTCTTCTTTATCAGAAGTTATTTCCTTTTAACTCTAGTGGAGGTAGTGTATGATGATGATTTCGTATAAGTATCTTGGAGTAAATAAAATGGGTGTAGGCAAAATGAGATAATAGGAGAAGTAAGAAAGGTAGAAGGATGTGTGCAGAGGATTAGTAAGAGATTTTAGTTATCTTTGGGAGCCAAAGGGGAATGTATGAATGGATTCTTGAATTGCTGCCCTTTATGGAAGTATAATACAGATATACAAAATGCTCATGGGAGAAAAATGGTTGAAAGTATTTAGATTAGTTGTTTGCATGGTACATGTGGTTTAAGAAGTATTGATTGCCTGAGAAATTTAGAGATATATATGAGATATAAAAAGCTTAGCATAGAGTTGCAAAATGGTTAGCATTGAAAAAGGATGGATCAAAATATTATGATCATGGAAAAAATATGGATGGCAGTAGGTTAATTTAGAAGTGATAGGACCTAGAAGAGAGGTACACCTAAAAAGGGATGGGTAAATAGTGAGAAAGATGTATTTGAAAGGAAGGGCAGTGATATTCAGAAAGTGCAAGAGTGCTTGCGAGAAATTGCTTAATGGCAAAGTGTACAGGTTGCTTATTCTTTAAAAAACACATAACATGTTTTATCAATGCAATATGATGCAATGTTGCACTCAATACACGTAACATATGGGGTAATACAGTACATTATTACAATAATACATAACAGAGAATACCCCCAGAGAGTTAAGGACAATGACTATGGAATTAGGTTAGAAGAAATTATCACAGTACGAGCACATTCCATTGAGTCCTCCGATTTTATGAACAAGACACCATCCTCAGTCCACTCAACATCATCAGCATCATATAAAGGAGTACCACTTCCTCCTCTACATCCTTACCAATGCTGCAGATAGGCATCCACCCTTCAATGAAGGAGTGGACAAGTGAGGGGAATTTTGGTTTCTGTACAAGATAGCAACACACAAGCAATAATATATTTGCCATGTTACTAAACAAGTATTAAATACAGTAAAACAGTAGGATGTGACACAGTTCTGACGGAATGTATTCTGTAGGGTAAATTCTCTGTTGGTTTTTCTTAGTCTTTAGTTAGTGTTATGGAGTCCTTTTATTCTGTATTATGCTGTACAGTACTATAATTTGCGTTCCAAGGATCGCTGATGGTTTTTCTATCCATTGTTTTTCTTGATGACTATTATTACTATTCAATTAGTTCCTAAACTTTTTACCTCTCTGTTACTTTTTTCCAAGGGCCGTCATCGCCACTATTTTTAGTTGTACCGTACTCAATTCCTGCTTTTTTTTGTGAGTGAGATTTCACATTTTTTGGTTATTTCTGAATTTCTTTTTCAATCTAATTTTGACATTATTATGATGGCACATCATTGGCACACACAGACTATGATGATGAAGATTTCACTCTGGAGGGATCAGGACTGGTGGCCTACAAACCTTTCTATCCAAGTAAGTTCTCCATTGCTCAAGCCATAGGAAAAGAATTTTATCCAATTTCAATCGAGTCACGGATTTGAACGGGAGTGAGTTTTGTGTTACATCCAGACAAAACTGGAAGGTGGAAGTTTATTGCTGGTAATGACATGTATTAGAAAATTACCTAAGGCTGGTTTTATTTTGTTTTGTACTGTTTAAACTTGTAACCTTACATATTGTAGGTTGATGGGGCCACAGCATTATTGATTTTCATTGGATGAAGCATTATTTATAATTGTTTTGCTTAGTATTAGAATAAATTCCTCACTTTTACTGCCATCACATAAGTCTTTAAAAATATCAGCAACCTTTTTTTATATGAGTACAGTATATTAGAATATTGTATCTTGACATAGAAGCATTAATATTTAACAATATTATTGCATGTGATATGTTAAAAAGATTTCTATTTTATTACTACATTTATTGAATTTTTTTCAAATTTACGTATAAATTTGGTCTCTTGACAAAATTGAAGGTAAATTAAAAGAGGACTCCATCTACCTTTACCTGAACTTGGAGTATTTCAATAGTCGAAAATCGGCCGAAATTTTCAAAAAAATTTTCAGAAAAATTTTCAGCCTGAAAATCGGCCGAAATTTTCAAAACATTTTTCGGTTATACCTTTCATTTTGGTTCAATACTTCAGACTCCTCTTCTTTACAGAGGGTGGCTTGAGAGGATCTCCAGGTCCACCTGGGCCACCTGGCATACCTGGTATGGAAGGAACTCCTGGAAATCCTGGTATCCCAGGGCACCCAGGATTGCCTGGAAACAAAGGACCACCGGGAGTAAAGGTAATGTGAAGTAAAGGGGTGATAAAATAATTAGAGATTTTTCTTTTTTCTTTCTCTTTGATCTTTTGTAAACTTTAGTATCATTGGTATTACCTTTACTCATTCAACTTTTCCTTTCATTATTCATCAAATTTTGATTGTTCTTCAAAATTTAATTTCAGTATTGTATTCAACATAGATAAGTAACTTGATAATATATAGATTCTTTTTCATAGTCTGCTGAACTGCATAAAAACTACGTTTGCTTTGACATTGGAAGATAAGGCATTGTATATGTGTCAAATTAAACAACATTAAAATTCATGAAACCTGTTAAATAAAGTAGATTAATATATGCGGAATTTGCCTTAAATGATGTATTGTACAATTGTATAATAAGTACTGAGCAAAAATTAGATGAAAATGTCCACTTGGCAGTTAAAAGTTCAAGAATAAATTCATACTGTACAGTACCAGTTTTTTTTTATAGAATTACCTCCATAAATCATATCACCAAATGTCTTCACTACTACTTTTTGTTGTTTTCAGGGGTCAAAAGGTGAAAATGGATTACCAGGACTACCAGGTGAAATGGGACCGCAAGGCCCTCAGGGCTTGAAAGGAGACGTTGGTCCCAGGGGTCCTCCAGGCCCTATCACTACCATCATCCAACCTGATGGGACCAACATCACTGTCGTAAAGGTTAGCAATCTATAAGACACCAGACGTTACATTAACTCTCACTGAGACATCAATCGTTAAATGAAATTTAACTCGCTCTGAGACATCAATCGTTGAAGCAAGTTAACTCTTTCTGAGATATCAATTGTTGAACCAAGTTAACTCTCTTTCTGAGACATTAATTGCTGAACTAAGGTATCTCTTTGAGACTCCAGTTGTTGAACAAAGTTAATCCTCCGAGATATCAATCGTTGAACCAAATTGACTCTTTCTGAGACATCAATCGTTGACCCAAGTTAACTTGCTGTGACATAAATTATTGAACCAAGTTAACTCTGAGACATTGCTCATGAAACAAAACCAAAACAGCTCAGCTATCTATGGGATATGATTTACTAAACCAAGATAAAATCTGAGGTTAATTATATTAATGAACAACTGCTTCAAAAATAGTTATCTCGTAATTGTCTAACATAAATAAGAATTGGGAGTCATATTTGCTTCAAAGTTGACATGTCATCAATAGTATTTTATGAAGGAGATGATTTTCTGAAATATTATGATTTGTAGCAAAAATATACCTGGAATGTAAGTATTATTTTCTGTTTTATGACATACAGCACTAAGCTTAAGAAATGTAACTGAATTTTAAAAAGTTTTATAATGAGATTTTTGGTTATACAAGCATGTGTTAAAGAAATATTATCTAATATGCATAAATTCCTCCAAAATTTAACGCATCATGTTATAAAAAAGGTTGTCATTGTTCAGCTTGAGGTTTTACCTTAACAAGTGACATCTTACATGCATCTAGAGCTTTGAGTTTGTTAGCTTTGTCTAACCGCATTAAAATCTCATGCTTTGAAGCAGCAAGCAGAGAATTTAAAAGAATTCTTATATGATCATGTCTCTCCTGCTTGCATCCTCTATCACAGGTGTTCGCACCCACTTTCTCTGTGGCTAGAACTTTGGATGACTTGATATAAAATTAATGCTAATTGTAACACTAAATACACACCCACCACAGTAGCTAGATTGTTGATTTAGATGGGGTGTTTACATCTCTCTTGTCAGGGAAAGATGTGTTCGTAATTTCAGAGAACTTCTGAAATTCAGATTCTGGTGTTATATATTCATGCTATGTCAGATAGTCCTGAGACCATAAGGGGATACTGAAGTTTCCCAGAGATTTATGAGGATAGGAAATGGACTTTACTATTATATTGGTATTCCCAAATATCTTTGTTTTTCCTTACGTTGCTCCAACCCCACTCTATCTTTGTCTCTTTCTTTGTGTTTTCTATTCAGTCAGCCTCACAGAAATTTGTTGCAAAATTCACTAAATTATTTACTGTATTTACAAATTGCCAATATGGGATATGTCCTTCCCTACTTTTACTACTGTACTTACCCATCCAGCCTGTCCTTTGTATTAATTTGTCATCATGAAACTTTGGCAGGGCGTTAACATGTTGCAGACATTTTCATTAGTTTGTTTTCATTTTGTTCTGAAATACAGTACTAAGAACAGGACAAATATTCAAATAAAAAATTGTACTCAGAAATTTGCCTAATAGACTACTGTACTGTGAAAAGATGTGGCAAGTATATTATGTGATTTATGTGTCCCATTACTTTTATATTCCACTTAAGGATATTTATTAGCATTTTATTGTCAGGATATCCATCATCCCTAGGTAACTTGAATGTCAAATATTTTTTAACATTAAAATATGGAAAAATTGTTTGCGTGACAAGCATCAATGAGAAATTTTGATACTATATGCCAAGTCATTAGGAATCAGAAATTTCAATTTCAGTTGCTAATTTATTAATACTACATCTTTTGAGACTAAGTGACCATTTATCATTATCAGCCATCATTTCATGATTTCAAATTCTTCTTCAGTTAGGTCAATGGTAAAAAGGACATCATAAAGACCTGAAAGGCTTTGTGCTAATAGATTGATTTAAATCTCCGAGACATGATTTTATATTTTACAAGTTTTGATGGTTCAACTCTTCCTTACAATTCACAAACATTCTTCATTTCAAGTAATTCAGCCTCTGAAATTACTTAATTTGATTGCATTTGTTTATTAGATTCTTATTTCATCCTCCTTTGCATCTGCCATGTTTAGATAAGACAGTTTTAGTGTTGGGATAGCAGTGTTTTTTACTGTACAGTATTTATATTTTTTCATATAAAATCCCCAAAGACCCATTTATAAATCCAATTTTATGGTTCTCAAATTAACATGCAGAAATTGAAACCATACTAGGCATTCTACAGGAGTTTTTGATAAGTGATGTGATCTACATCCTTACTCTTTGGAATAGATATTGCCTCATGGTAAATTACAAGTTAAAAAGAAATCCAAATGAGTAGCCTTCTCCCCCTAGAGTAAAATGATTTAGCATTAGTTTATATCCTTTTATTCAATACAATATGGAAAACTGGAAACAAGTCCCATAATAACCTTTCATAAACTGCCAAAAATTGTTTTATGGCTATGCCTCATGAATCTTAGAAATAATTTTGGATGGCTTGGGAATTACATCATTACTAGCCGTTTAGAACTATAGATAAAGATTTAAACTAAATACTTTTTATATTATGCAAAAATTCAAATAGAATTAATGTGGTATCCCCTTAATCACCTACTCTTTCAAAAGGGTAAAATTCAAGAAAAATTATTAGGTGGTATATAACCTCTTGTGAAGAGTATTCTCAAATACAGATGTTGAGTTTACAGATTACATTCATCAGGTGTGTGTGTTTTGATAGCCACAATGACCTCTTAACTTCTCTATTTCTTTAAAATATTGGAATCTTGACATAAATTATTGTATAAATTCTCCTTACAAAACAGGATTAAAACAAATCTGGTTATTGTGCAATAGTGTAAGCAACAGCCTCTGTCTTCCAACTAGTGAGGGTTCATATCCAACCTAGAGAGGAAGGAATGTCTTTCATTTAGTAAAAGAGAATTTAAGAAGTCACAGTGACTACAGTACTGTATTACAATAGGTTCACTTATTACAACATCAGAAAACATACTTGTTAGAGCTCGAGAGACAGAGAAAGTGAGTGAGAGTGAGTCAGGAGAGAGAATGAAGGAGGGTACCCTTGAGAGTGCCTTCCTCACCTCATCCCATTGCAGGGCAGCAAAGGCGACCGTGGCAGGCGAGGCAAACGAGGCCGTCAAGGGCAACCAGGTCCACCAGGGACATTCGGTGACCTGGGCCTTCCTGGCTGGCCGGTAAGTTGTGCCATTGGTGCTATGTTGCACCACTGGTATCATGGGCCCATAATGGCTTCCATTTCCGTTCCCTTATGTTTGTCTCATGATTATGTGCAGTTACAACATTTCCACAGATACCTTTTGGAAATTGTGTACATTATACACCAAGACACCTGAAGATATTTTTCGCAATTCTAAATCTTTGAAATGAGACAGGTAACTTTGCTTTTTAGTTAAGGAGCCAAATTTTCTTAATGTCATCTTAATTATTCAACTAATGCATGTTTCTTGGATATGTAATGTTAGGGTACAAACATTAATTAATTCTAGTGCCAATATCATTCAGAGGGGAAAATGACATTTACTTACAATACAGTATTGTACAGTAGTACTTCAGTTTATGGGTTTAATTTATTCCAGGAATGAGCACTTAACCTAAAAGGCTATTATTCTGAAACAATTTTTGCCTTAGGAAATAAAGGAAATTTGCTTGATGTGTTTCATAAGGCCATAAATAAACAAATATAGACACCCATTTTTGAAGGTTTGTAATGGAATTTGATAAACAGATTATATCCCCTAACATCAAAAATTAATATAGATTAATAATTTTTAATAATAAAAAAAAAAAAAGATAAAGAAATATTGACTTTTTTAACTGAGGAAACTCATGGCTAGCAGGAGGAGGAGGAGGAGGATGAGGTGGTGGTGGTTACTGTTTGGAAGGAAAATCTTCCATAAGCATTTCTGGTAAACTATTGGGAGTTCTCTCTCTAGAACGTCAGTCAGTATTACCAACAGAATCACTTTATTTATGCTTTATGGACACTTGGTTGTCTTTTTTTTTTTTTACACACTTACATTTCATTTTGATAAGGAACCGGTCCAGAGACGATTGCTTTTGCCTTTTCTTTAAAAATCACATGAACACCGTGCGTGTGTAGCTTATGGTTACGGTCTGACTGATTTGTCTAGATCTTGTTACTACTTGTCTACAAAAAAAGCGGATACAGAAGGAAAAGTTTTGTTCAAAGACCAATATGGTGCTCATAAGCCGATTAGAATTTTTATGTCTTTAAACCAGTTTTCTTGCATTGAGTCACTTGTAAACTGAGGTATTGCTGTACAGGTACTATGAAACTTGAATGCTGGGAAGAGTTTAGTAATTTGGTGTAAGACCTGCTATCAGAATATAAAATATTCTGATGTATTATATGAAAAAGGCTTGAAATTACTGCTGTATAGTTCTTGAATAAAATCAGGCTGCTCTTAAACTTAATTTAAGTGGTAGTCATTATAAAAAATACCTGCCTAGAAGTTATGTAGACTAACCTGTTTATGGGGACAATTATAGGTAATGGTTTAAAAATTTGATTCTTTATAATTAATAGAATGTTTGTTTTTGTCTCTCTTGTAGAATGTCACTGAATTTGTAAGTACAAAATTGTGTTTGATGATTGCTGTGTATCGCTGGATATTTTTGTTTCATATCCACATGTATGAAATAAGTTCTCATGTGTTTGTGCTGTTCCTTCGTGTACATAAATGTACTGTTCAATATCTGTAGTAAAGTATAGCAGATAAGAGAAAAAAAAATGTGTCTAGTATGGACTATTCGGAAACTTGCAATTATTAGCTCACATAGATTTTAAACAACCTTCATACTCACATTTAAGAGCATCTAACTTGCATGAGAAAAGCAATTCAAGTCTTCTTACAGCATGCTCTATTATCAAGGGTTGATGCTTTGCTTCAAATTTTGCTGAATTTTACCTTAACCAAAAATCTTAACCCATTTTTTAAGAGGAATTATTTTTACACTTAATTATATTATCGTCTTTAGTATTAATCCTAAAATTTAGACATCTTTTAATGATACTTGTACTTTGCATTCCTTTAATTTCCTTCGTAGTCTAATCAATTTTTATTTTCTTAGGCTTCCATAGAATAAGTTATTAAAAATTTATACATTTAAAAATTAACTTGAATTAAAATGTTTAAACTTTTCAAATTCTCTGTTAACAGTTGCTGTTTTATTATTTTTTTTTATCAAAATTGTAATTTTATTTAAGTTTACCTTGTTTTATGCCATTTTTCTGAATTTATGTTAATCAAATTCCCATTTAATTCTGTATCCTTTTATTTAATAATTCAATTTATTATTTCATAGGTTCTATATTCAATCTATCAGTTTACAGTACTTTATTATATCTTAATTTCTTTATTTAACAAGTCAATTTCTTGAGCTTATTATTTCTCAATTTTCCTGAAGCAAACTTTTTTTATGCAGGGGCTCCCAGGGAGACCAGGTCCACCGGGTAATCCTGGCACCCCAGGGATAGGAATCAAAGGGGAACCTGGAGAACCTGGACCTCCAGGACCTCCGGCACCATCTACAGGAGGATTTTTTAATGGTATCCTTGTAAGTACAGAACCTCGATGCCTGTATTGAAAAAATTCTTTGGCTGATCTCTAATAGTCAGAGACAAATACCGTAGTAAGTGATAGAAAATAGTTTAATACTTCAATAATTATCAATTCTTTAATGGCCATGCAATTAATTAGTTTTATTCTTTTTTAATGGTATCCTTGTAAGTACAGATTCTCGATGCCTGTATTCTAAAAAATTTTTGGCTGATCTCTAAAAGTCGGAGACAAATACCGTACTAAGTGATAGAAAATAGTTTAATCCTTCAAGAATTATTATTTCTTTAATTACCACATAATTGATTAGTGTTGTTCATTTCCATTACCAAGTTCCTGGGCACTAGCAAGTAACTGCAATATTTTTTTTCACATCACTATAACAACCATAATATTTGAACTATAACATTCATTTTGGTATTGTTTTGTTTCTAAATGGCTATATTTTATGACAATAATCAGAATGGCAATAGAACATGTTTATCTATACTACATTTTGAGGTTTATGGGCAAAATGAAAATTATACTTATGCTTGAAAAAATATTCATTAAAAAAAAAAAAATTATACAGAAATAGATACTGTATGAATTTGAGAATTGTTGTAATTTGTTCCTGAATGAATTTTGTATAATGATCAAAGGCATATAACCTATTCTTATTAAAGTAAAGAGAAAAAGGCCGACTACGGCCTTTACTGCATGGACAGCCGATATGCAAGTTGATTCATTATTCCAGATCCATAGCAATGTACTGTAGTTCAGCTAAGGCTCTATGACTATAATAGAGCTATTTTTTGCTTAGACATAAAATTTGAATTTTTAAAGAAAATTTGAAAAAAATATCTATTTGGGAATGTATATTATATCCATCGGTTGTCTGGGGGTAAATACTTTCAGAACCTACTGTATATCATGTTCATCAGTCATCAGAGTTAATGGATGACGATTTCGTATATTTTTCCGTCTTTTCTTTTGATTGTTTGTAAACTAAACAAGATACATTTATCTTTGCATTTTAGTCTCAGGAAATATAAGTGAATCTTTAAAATTCATATAATGTTCTTTCCTAGCAGATACAAACTTCTGAGTTATTTATGTGGGTTTACTCCTAAGTTGATTTGTTTTGAAAAGAAAAAGTGCCTAACTGGCAACATTTTATGCTTACCAGCCATATCTTCACACTGGGTTAGACAGAAGTTGACTTATTCTCCTTGTGGTCGCTGTCATCGACGGTTTTCCCACTCTATGATCATGACCACGCTGGATTACAGAGTGCCCTTTTTCTTTCTCACTGCTTTCTCTTTTCGGTGTGCATTGTGAATAGGAGTGCTTTTTCATGTACTTTAATAGGTAATATGCAGTCTTGTTCAGGGTTTCATGGGTGCCCACGTGGAACCTTCATGAGCCAGGTTTAGGTAGATCCGCACCCATTATGCCTAAACTGCCGTGGTAAACAGTAACCTTTGGATTTACAGCGTGATTTTTACAGAGAGAGTCTGCCCTTTCAGTGGGAGGCATGTCGTTCCCGCCGCAAAAAGAAGGCTAAGAGAGATAGATCTTCCACTGCTTCCTTTCTCGACTGCAAGAAACTGAAGCCTCTTCATGCGACCCACGATCTCTCCCACTCCGATCCTTCTTTACCGTAGTTCCTTGTAAATCCGGTAACTGAAGATGATGATTATAATAAAATTTTTCAGATTAGTGAAACATTACTTGATGTTTTGTCGCCCGTTGTGCAGTGATCATGAATTTATTCCCGAGACTGATCCTTTGGCTTCGGCCCTAGTACAACTTGAACATGAGCCTCTACAACAGTGGTTCCCAACCTGGGGGAAATTTGAAGCTCCCGGGGGGGGAAATAATTACACTAACTACTAACTAAAACAAGCGGAAAATGTCCTCATAGTACGTGCGGCAATTTGTTGTTAGCCATTCAATTGTGATATGATTATATCAGTTCTCAAAGACATGATATTCAAGGGGAGAATTGGAGTGTCATGCCCATTTCTGAGGCAGGCGAGTGGACATGAGGGCTGGGCGGGGCATGAAGGGGGAAATCTGGACGGTTGAACTAAGTGCAGGGGGTAAATGACAGAAAAAAGGTTGGGAACCACTGCTCTACTAGTATCCTTAGTTCCAGATTATACTGATCTTAACAGATTACCATCTCCTACGAGTGTCCTCAGTGGTGAACACCATACCTTTATTTTAGATTTTCAGAACCAAGGAGATTTCTCTTATTTGGAGGATTCTCCAGTCAAAGTAATGAAAACCTCTCATTCCCAGACAATAACACCTTTTCATGTGGTGAATGATGTTACAGTATCTCTCCCCGTATGAAGGCTGCCCTCTTGGAAAGTGCATATTATTCATTGGCTTGTATGAGTTTGGTTTGCCTTTTACTCTGTCCTGTAAAAGCAGTCTGGTGATATCTTAAGAAAACTGCTCGTTGTCGACCGAAAATCTCCAATCTGTTCTTGATCACAGGTCGCACCAAAAAAATCTCAAAGAACACGATCTCCTTTTGGTTTTCTATAGGGCTTCTTGTTGCAGCACAACAAATAATCAAAGTAAAACTCTTGCAGGACAATTAACCTATCACCATATTGTCAGTTATCCTCTGCACGAAGAGTGTGAAAGGGGAATGCATGCTTTCATTCATTTCCTTTTTCGTCTTTCACTCTTCTGGGAGTAATTTCACTGAAGGAACTCATATGGAGTTAAGAATAATCAAACTCTTGTTTGTGACTGTATTAATAAGACAACTTTTACTAATGTATTCTAGATATACAGTAGTTCATAACAGAATATTCACTCTCATAGATCAGTGACTTGTGAATTGAGGCTGACATATTGATCTTGCTTCTTTGTGAGACAGTTTTGAATGTTATATACATTATATATATTTTGTGGTCTATCGTTAATTAAGGGCTAGATAGATGCCTGTCTAATGACAGAGACTTCCTCCCACCATTGGAAATTCCCTATATGAATGACTCAAAAGTTTGTATCTGCATAGGAACAAATTACAAATTTTTGATACAATTTGTATTTTTCCTGGCTATACAAATCTGAATCATTTATCCAAATTTCCTACCTCATCCACCCCTCAAGTCTGGAGCGTGCTAACCCAGCATGGATATATGGCTGGTAACCATACACTGTTGCTATTTAAGCACTTGTTCTTCTCTGGTCGTAGCAAAGGGACTTAGGAATAAACCAATATAAATGACAAAATATAAATTGTTTTAAAAAATTTTAGTTTCAAAGTGCACCGAATATAATAGATTATAATACCGTACTGTTCTTCTCACCAAACCAGCAGTGATTAGATGTAAATTAATTTTGTTGCAAAATCAAACCTTTCTTGGCTTTATTTACTGTAATTAATTTATTCATCTAAATAAAGTTTAAGACAGACAGAAGAATCAATTTCACACCGAATAGAAATTTTAATTTTATTAGTGATTGAAATAAAAATTAATATATGGGAATATATGGTTAGACGCTTAGATTGATTATCTTCTAAATGTTTTATCTAAAGGGTGGCAGCAGTTCAGGTGACTTGAGATCCTCGAAACCCGGCCCACCAGGTTTGATGGGTCCCGTTGGACCACCGGGTCCTCCTGGCCCTCCTGGACCTCCTGGGTTGCCTGCTCAACCTCTTAGGGCATTAGATGGAGAGATGTTCATCCCTGTACCTGGTCCAGCAGGACCACCTGGTCCACCTGTAAGTTATTTAAGTTGTAAGATTTACTTCAAAACTCTCTTGTAAGCTGATTTTTTTCAACTTTAAGTGAGGTGGTGTCATAAATGCGGGACTTTATATCTGATCCATTTTTATTTTCCCTGTGTGAAGTTTAAAACTTCTTGCCCAAAAGCTGGTTCAACCCTCCTCTCTCTCTTGTGCACACACACACACACATATAATCCCCCCCCCCCCCCGAGTATCCTGTAGCATTCTCACCCAAAGGCTTGAAGTCAAAATAATAGTAGAGTATACTAATTTCAACATGTTTACTTTTTTCTAAATTTGAAATACTGTGTATTTTAAGGAAATGTAGTTTTGCATTTTTACAAATCTAAAATTCATCAAAAGTTATTTAAAATTCCTGAAAACTCCTACACTATTACTATGCTCATACATTAATGTAGTATTTTGAGAGTGTGAGTTACTAATTAAAATTGATTTAGATATTACTCAATATTGATAAAGGATTTTGGGTCATTATAAAGGATATAATGGTATATTCACTTGTTAATTTTATTAATTGTAACACAGGGTCCCCCTGGTGCACCTGGGTTATCCATTGAAGGCCCTGAAGGACCACCAGGAACTCCTGGGACACCTGGTAGGGGCTACCCTGGAAAACCAGGACCACCGGGCGAACCAGGTTCCAGCGTACCTGGTCCAAGAGGTATGCTTATTATTATCGTACTCACAGTTTTTGCTCCTGGTAAAACGGCATAAGAATTCATATCTAAAGTAGTTTTCGAAGTTCAGAGACGCCAGCATTATCTCAGTGCCGTTCTTCATTCTGTCGCAATATTAAAAGTTTTTAAATGAAATTGAGCAACTGCTTCTTTATTTCATTTGGACATTATAACACATAACAGACACAACTCACAAGTTTGTGGCACTGAAAAACTGGCAGAATTTTTATGCCTCTTTATTTCATGTCATTTAGAAGTCTTAAGATCAAGGAAAAGTCTTAATCTTCTGAATGAAATAGAAGTCTGTTTAGATTACAAATACAAAAACTAACATAAGTAGCTATATACCGTGTCAGGATTTTTATAAAAATCGGAGATTAGATGTTAATCTGTTCAAAATACTTTGCGATCCAATTGATTTTAAAGTAGTTAATATTTGTTCCCGAGTACAAACTTGTGAGCGTCAAAAATATCCATTGTCACTAAAAGTTTTAAATTCTATGCCACATGATTTTCTGGAGCTAACCCTTAAGTTTTATTTGGCTTTCTTTGCATGCAATCTCAGGAAACCTTGGAGGCATTGCAGAACTACGCCGATGGATCTCTGGAAAGCCCAGGAATAGAGGTGCCACAGCTGCTCTTATGTTTCCTTCCATTTAAAATATTTTGGTCTTGTCACTGTCTGTCCATCCTAGTAACTAGATTCTGTAATGTACTGTCACCTTTTTCCAGTGTAATGCAGTAGTAGTTTATTGCTCGTAATATTTTTTGCCACATACTCATATTCTGTCTCCTGAATTTTCCCTCTTATAAGCGGATCTGCCAATTCTCTTACTGTTATAATCATGTCAAAGTGGACAAGACATTCAACTCGGTCATTCCATTGCCATTATTTTTATCTATACAACTTCCTGTCATTCTTCAATCATCCCCCTCTCTGCATAAAGAGTAGTACTGTTAGTGTTACCTCATGCTGTGAACTGTAGGCAATAGTTACGGATCTTTGTTTCATAACTTGACCCCAGGCTCCACTTGTTTTATATCCTTATACTTAGCCTTCGATCCTGGTGTCCAACCTATTGTAACTTTTACCAAATAGTGCAGCTGTACGATCTCCCTTGTTGCTCTTGGGTGCTGAGTGGCCTCACAGGCGCCACTGTACTCCAGAATCATATAATTCAATCTTCCCTTGTATTCAACAACCCAAAGGATTTTTCTCCTCTGACTTTCCTCATGATGATTGTTGTCAACCACCTTTTGCTCCTTAGAACTGTCCTTGTGTTGATTAGGACAATCTTGAATCGGATTGTGCTCATGCTTTTATGAGTAGCTTGTAAGAGATACTTGTCCTCCTTCCCCTAAATATTCTTTGGGTTCCTCACTAGTGTACCCATGGATTAGTGTTACATACCATGAGTTTGCTATTTTTTTTTCCCTGGTCCTCTTTTGTACGTCTCTTTACCTTTATCTTTTTGGGCTTGAATTATGATCACCCATTTTTTTTATTGGCATATTTTTTTTTAATGACAATCTTTGTATCCATTTCTTTTCAATACAGGTATTTTTATTTTTCTTCCTATTACCCTCAATTTCTTCACCCCCATTTAATACCAGCCTGATTATAACTTTTCTAGGCTCCTAAAATATTGTTTTGTAGAATTGCTTTAAATTTGTTATTTTGTTTCATTTTGGTGTTTTGACATCCATTGCACTTGCAGTTTTCTATAGATTTCTCTTCTTTGTTAAGAAACCAGTGGGGTTTTTTTTACTAGAAAAGCATCTATCATATTTGTGCTACCCAGCATTACTTGTTCTTCAGTTTGTCAAACCTTTATTATTTTCCCTTCTACGCTGTTTTGCAAGCTTGTCTGCATGTATCTTGTAGCCATGTATGCTTGATATATAATTTATTGTTACTCTTGGTCCATGTTTCCCATTATTAGATTAGTGCTAATTCATTTGATCACAAAAGCTTCATATTAGAAATGTCTTACAACACTGGGCTCAGAGCTGATCTATTATCCACTCTAGGTTTCATATATGGTCATTCACCACAAATTGTCACTTGAGAACCCCTAAGATTTGCCACCCACAGAACCCTTAAGGTTGGCGAACCATATGTTTTAAGAGGTCTGTACATCAAGAGAATTATAAAATATGTTATTTTCATTAGTAAAATAAATTTTTGAATATACTTACCCGATAATCATGTAGCTGTCAACTCCGTTGCCCGACAGAAATCTACGGACGGGATACGCCAGCGATCGCTATACAAGAGGGGGGTGTACTCACCAGCGCCATCTGTGGTCAGGTACTGCAGTACTTCTTGTCAACACCACCTCAATTTTTCCTCGGTCCACTGGTTCTCTATGGGGAGGAAGGGTGGGTCAATTAAATCATGATTATCGGGTAAGTATATTCAAAAATTTATTTTACTAATGAAAATAACATTTTTCAATATTAATCTTACCCGATAATCATGTAGCTGATTCACACCCAGGGGGGTGGGTGAAAACCAGTGTACATGTTAATCAAGAAGCTAAGTATCCCGTATTTCATATTATCAGTTATTCAAAATAACAAATGAAATTATAAGTACCTGGTAAGGAAGTCGACTTGAACCATTACTCTGCCTTTAATAAGTACGTCTTCCTTACTGAGCGCAGCGGTCCTCTTAGGAGGCTGAACAACTCTAAGGTGCTGAAGTATAAAGGGCTGCAACCCCTACTAAAGGACCTCAACACAACCTCTAACCTAGGCGCTTCTCAAGAAAGAATTGACCACCCGCCAAATCAACAAGGATGCGGAAGGCTTCTTAGCCCACCGTAACAACCCAAAACAACAATAAAAGCATTCAAGAGAAAGGTTAAAAAAAGGTTATGGGATTAAGGGAATGTAGTGGTTGAGTCCTCACCTACTACTGCACTCGCTGCTACGAATGGTCCCAGGGTGTAGCAGTTCTCGTAAAGAGACTGGACATCTTTGAGATAGAATGATGCAAACACTGACTTGCTCCTCCAATAGGTTGCATCCATAATACTCTGCAGAGAACGGTTCTGTTTGAAGGCCACTGAAGTAGCCACAGCTCTCACTTCGTGTGTCCTTACCTTCAGCAAAGCAAGGTCTTCATCCTTCATGTGAGAATGAGCTTCTCTAATCAGAAGCCTTATGTAATAAGAAACTGCGTTCTTGGACATAGGCATCGAAGGTTTCTTAATGGCACACCATAAGGCCTCTGATTGCCCTCGTATAGGCTTTGACCTTTTAAGATAGTACTTTAGAGCTCTGACAGGGCAAAGAACTCTCTCTAGTTCGTTACCCACAATGTTGGAAAGGCTAGGAATTTCGAACGATCTAGGCCAAGGACGTGAAGGAAGTTCATTTTTTGCCAAAAAACCGAGCTGTAAGGAACATGTAGCTGTTTCAGATGTGAATCCTATGTTCCTGCTGAAGGCGTGAACCTCACTAACTCTTTTGGCTGTTGCAAGGCAGACGAGGAAAAGAGTTTTGAGAGTAAGGTCTTTGAAAGAGGCTGACTGGAGAGGTTCAAATCTAGGTGACATAAGGAACCTTAGGACTACGTCTAGATTCCAGCCTGGAGTGGACAAGCGACGTTCTTTAGAGGTCTCAAAAGACCTAAGGATGTCCTGTAGATCTTTGTTGGAGGAAAGATCCAAGCCTCTGTGGCGGAAAACTGCTGCCAACATACTTCTGTACCCCTTGATCGTAGGAGCCGAAAGAGATCTAACATTCCTAAGATGTAACAGGAAGTCAGCAACTTGGGTTACAGAGGTACTGGTAGAGGAAACTGCATTGGCTCTGCACCAGCTTCGGAAGACTTCCCACTTGGATTGATAGACTCTGCGAGTGGATATCCTCCTTGCTCTGGCAATCGCTCTGGCTGCCTCCTTCGAAAAGCCTCTAGCTCTAGAGAGTCTTTCGATAGTCTGAAGGCAGTCAGACGAAGAGCGTGGAGGCTTGGGTGTACCTTGTTTACGTGAGGTTGACATAGAAGGTCCACTCTTAGAGGGAGAGTCCTGGGAACGTCGACCAGCCATTGCAGTACCTCTGTGAACCATTCTCTTGCAGGCCAAAGGGGAGCAACCAGCGTCAGCCGTGTCCCTTCGTGAGAGACGAACTTCTGAAGAACCCTGTTGATGATCTTGAACGGCGGGAATGCATACAGGTCGAGGTGGGACCAATCCAGCAGAAAAGCATCCACGTGAACTGCTGCCGGGTCTGGGATCGGGGAACAGTACAATGGGAGCCTCTTGGTCATCGAAGTAGGGAACAGATCTATCGTTGGCTGACCCCACAAGGCCCAAAGCCTGTTGCACACGTTCTTGTGAAGGGTCCATTCTGTGGGGATGACTTGACCCTTCCTGCTGAGGCGATCTGCCGAGACATTCATATTGCCCTGAATGAATCTCGTTACCAGCGTGAGCTTTCGACTTCTTGACCAAATGAGGAGGTCCCTTGCTATCTCGAACAGCTTCCTCGAATGAGTCCCTCCCTGCTTGGAGATGTACGCCAAGGCTGTGGTGTTGTCGGAGTTCACCTCCACCACCTTGTTTAGCAGGAGGGACTTGAAGTTCATTAAGGCCAGATGTACTGCCAACAACTCCTTGCAATTGATGTGAAGCATTTCCTGTTCCTTGTTCCATGTCCCCGAGCATTCCTGTCTGTCCAAGGTCGCGCCCCAGCCCGAGTCTGATGCGTCCGAGTAGAGATGAAGATCGGGGGTCTGAACAGCTAAAGAGAGACCCTCCTTGAGAAGGATGTTGCTCTTCCACCACATTAGAGTAGTCCTCATCTCTTTGGTAACAGGAATAGAGACCGCCTCGAGCGTCATATCCTTGTCCCAGTGAGCTGCTAGATGGTACTGAAGGGGGCGGAGGTGGAGTCTCCCTAACTCGGTGAACAGGGCTAACGATGACAGAGTCCCTGTTAGACTCATCCACTGTCTCACCGAGCATCTGTTCTTCTTCAGCATGCTCAGGATGCACTCTAGGGCTTGGTTGATTCTTGGGGCCGACGGAAAAGCCCGAAAAGCCTGACTCTGAATCTCCATTCCCAGGTAAACGATGGTTTGGGAAGGAACAAGCTGGGACTTCTCTAAATTGACCAATAGACCCAGTTCTTTGGTCAAATCCAAAGTCCATCTGAGACTCTCCAGACAGCGACGACTTGTGGGGGCTCTTAAAAGCCAGTCGTCTAAATAAAGGGAGGCTCTGATGTCCGCCAAGTGAAGGAATTTCGCAATATTCCTCATCAGTCGCGTAAACACCAGAGGTGCCGTGCTTAGGCCAAAACACAGGGCTTGGAATTGGTACACAACCTCTCCAAAGACGAATCTCAGAAAAGGTTGGGAGTCTGGATGGATGGGAACGTGAAAGTAGGCGTCTTTCAGATCCAACGAGACCATCCAGTCCTCCTGCCTGACCGCTGCTAGGACCGACTTCGTCGTCTCCATAGTGAACGTCTGCTTGGTGACATAAGCATTGAGCGCACTGACGTCCAGCACCGGTCTCCAACCTCCTGTCTTCTTGGCCACCAGGAAGAGACGGTTGTAAAAGCCCGGGGATTGATGATCCCGGACTATCACCACTGCCTCCTTCTGTAACAGGAGCGACACCTCCTGATGTAACGCTAGCCTCTTGTCCTTTTCCTTGTAGTTGGGAGAGAGGTTGATGGGAGAAGTGGTCAGAGGGGGATTGCGGCAGAACGGAATTCTGTAACCCTCCCTTAGCCACTTGACAGACTGAGCGTCTGCACCTCTTCTTTCCCAGGCTTGCCAGAAGGTCTTGAGTCTGGCTCCTACAGCTGTCTGGAGAGGAGGAGAGTCAATGCTTGCTTTTCGTGGACTTGGCACCTTTCTTGGACCTGCCCCTGTGACCGTCTGGGCGGGTACTTCCTCGGCTGGGGGCTCTGCCACGAAAGGGCGGAATAAATCTGGTAGCAGGTGTATCAGCCACTGGGGTGCGGTAAGTTCTCGGTACTGAAGGTACAACCTTAGCCTTACGTGCTGAAGAGGCCACGAGGTCATGCGTATCCTTCTGTATAAGAGCCGCAGCCATCTCTGATTAGATCCTCAGGAAACAGGAACTTGGAGAGAGGAGCAAACAGTAACTGTGACCTCTGGCAAGAGGTGATCCCAGTAGAAAGGAAGGAGCAAAGTTGTTCCCTTTTCTTGAGGACTCCCGAGACAAAAATAGAAGCAAGTTCGCCAGAACCATCGCGAATTGCTTTGTCCATACAGGACATGATCAGCATGGCCGAGTCTTTGTCAGAAGGGGCAGTCTTCTTGCTCAAGGCCCCCAGGCACCAGTTGAGGAAATTAAAAATTTCAAAGGCGCGAAAGACTCCCTTCAAGAAGTGGTCCAGATCAGAAAAGGTCCAGCAGACCTTAGAGCGTCTCATAGCCGACCGACGGGGAGAGTCAACCAAACTTGAGAAGTCAGCCTGGGCAGAGGCAGGGATCGCCAAGCCTGGTTCCTCTCCCGTGGCATACCAGACGCCCGACTTAGAAGTCAGCTTAGGAGGAGGAAACATAAAAGACGTCCTTCCCAGTTGCTGCTTGGACTGCAACCAATCCCCTAAAATTCTCAAAGCTCTCTTTGATGATCTAGCGAAGACAAGCTTAGTGTAGGCAGACTTAATAGGCTGCATGCCTAGAGAAAACTCGGATGGAGGAGAACGAGGGGTAGCAGAAACAAAGTGTTCAGGGTATAACTCTCTGAACAGCGTCAGGACCTTACGAAAGTCAATGGAGGGTGGCAACGACTTGGGTTCCTCCACATCAGAAGAAGGATCATCCAGGTGAGCAGCTTCATCCTCAGAAACCTCATCACCTGAGGGTTGAGAAGCGAGAGGTAACGATAAAGCGGTATGCTGAATGGTTGAATCCTGAAGAACGGGTGCATGCGCACTTGCGGATTCATCATCAAGTCTCTGCTGAAGAGGATGAGGGCTGGTAATGACAAAGTCATGAGGCTGGGATGAAGGAGGTTCTGCGGGGGTCTGAGGAGCAAGTGAGGTGAGAAGCGAATGCTGTAAGGCATGAGGCTCATGCTGCATAGACTGCGGTTCATGTTGAATGGGAAGAGGCTCATGCTGCGAAGAATGCGGTTGCTGCATGCGTTGAGGTGGCTGCCTCATAGCATGAGGTTCCTGCCTCAAGAGTTGCGCCTGCCTCAAGGGTTGAGGAGGTGGCTGCGCAGAGAGAGGCTCTTGCCTCAAGAGTTGAGGTTCTTGCCTCAAGAGTTGAGGTTCTTGCCTCAAGAGTTGAGGTTCTTGCCTCAAGAGTTGAGGTGCTTGCCTCGAGAGTTGAGGTTCTCGCCTCAAGAGTTGAGGTTCTCGCCTCAAGAGTTGAGGTTCTCGCCTCAAGAGTTGAGGTTCTTGCCTCAAGAGTTGAGGTGGCTGCCGCAAGAGTTGAGGTTGCTGCCTCAAGGATGGTGGAGGTTGCCGCAACGCAAGAGGTTGCTGCCTCGAGGATGGAGGAGGTTGTCGCAACGCATGAGGCTCCTGCCTCAAGGGTAGAGGAGGTTGCTGCAAAGCATAAGGCTCCTGCCTCAAGTGTTGAGGAGGTTGCCGCATAGCAAGAGGCTCCTGCCTCAAGGAAAGTGGAGGTTGCTGCACAGCGCTGGTATCTGGCAACTCCCAATGCGGCAGCTCACGCATGGAGGCAGGTTGAGGAACCTCAACATCATACGTCTGGCAGGGTGGACTGCGCAGAGGTGGAGGAGCGCTCGCAGGAGGAGGTGTGCTAACCTTCTCTGCCTGAAACTCCTGCATCAACACCGCAAGCTGCGACTGCATAGTCTGCAGCATAGCCAACTTGGGATCAACAGAAGTTGGGGCAGAGGCCTGTTGAGGCATCGCTTTACCTCTCTTAGGAGGCGTGCAGCCATCAGATGACTGCGGCGAGTCCGAACTAGCCCAGTGGCTACATCTGGGCTGTTGGACTCGCTCGGTCTGGACCCTACGCTTAAGAGGCCTTGAGACCTGGGTCCAGCGTTTCCTCCCGGAAACTTCTTCCGCAGACGAGGAAATTAAGGGCTCAATCGTCTGAGAGTGGAAGTGACGATCTCTATAAGATACGCCCGCAACCACTGAGGATACTACTGTGCGCCGATCAAGGCCTGCCGAACCCTTTTGCCCTTCGACATTGCTTCTCCCCTGGGCTTGGGAGCTTGCAAGAGGTCCCGGACTGGGAGGACGACTGGCACGCACAGAAGTATCCTCATGCGCAACACTGACACTGACACTAGGCACAGCACTGGCACTACCACTTCCCACTGCACTTTTCACTTTAAGTTCCTTGACATCTGCCAAGAGAAATTTGTGGTCACTCACTACAGACTCCACCTTATCACCTAAAGCCTGAATGGCACGTAACACATCCGACATATCAGGCTGAGCACTAGTAATAGGTTCGGGGGTCACCACTACAGGGGAAGGAAAAGGTTGAGGATCATGGGGGGAGGAATAAACCAAAGAGCGAGAAGAACTCCTCCTAACTCTCTCCCTCTCTAACTTAGCCGTATACTTGAGGAATTCATTAAAATCGAATTCCGAAAGCCCGGCACATTCCTCACATCGATCTTCCAACTGACAGGATTTTCCCCTACAGTCGGAACAAACGGTGTGAGGATCAACCGAGGCCTTCGGAAGACGCCTATTACAAGTCCTAACACTACATCGTCTTTGTCTAGGAGCTTGAGAATGGTCGGACATCTTGAATTAGAGAACAGTCAAGGGGGGTTTCCAAATTAAAGCAAAGATCGTTATACCATTAATCAAAATCAATCCAAAAGCTATCTAAGCTAAGGGAAAAGCTTCCTGTATAGCGAAAGCTAAATTTCAGAGCAATACTTCACCAAAACCGTGAACAAAGACTCCAAAATCAAGAGCGTATCCATGTAGGTCTTGCCGGCGGCACGACAGAGGAAAAATTGAGGTGGTGTTGACAAGAAGTACTGCAGTACCTGACCACAGATGGCGCTGGTGAGTACACCCCCCTCTTGTATAGCGATCGCTGGCGTATCCCGTCCGTAGATTTCTGTCGGGCAACGGAGTTGACAGCTACATGATTATCGGGTAAGATTAATATTGAAAATTAGATATTTCAAGAAGCCAAGAAATAAATAATTTAATTCATGTCCTCCTAGGATATGAAAAGTTAGAATTTAATGGTTTTATAACAGAAAAGTTTTTTTTATATATAGCTAACATATTACAGTTGTCATAATTACAAGATTTAAAATTCTTGGAAAGGATTCTGGAACAACTTTTGCAATGTGTGGTGAACCCATATAAGAGCCCTATATCTGCTGTAATCCATCTGAATTTTCAGTACTATGAAGACATTCATAAACATCTACTATTATTCAATAAACTATGAAGTATAACCTGTACTTTCTTTTATGAATAGCAAGCACTCCTGTTAGTGGAATCCATTCTCTTTAATCTTTAATAATAACCAAATCCAACTTCTTTTTTTTTTTACATTTTTTCAGGAACAATGTAAATTTTTCACCAAATTTTTTCCCCTTTAAACCAAATATTATAGATAACGGTTCTCACTTGAAGATATTGATTATATTATTGATAGTCTCATCGCAACATCAAGTGTACAGTGAAAATCTCATTTGCTGAAAAGTGTAATTATTATTTGTTACAACAGGTCGCGCTGGTGGAGATGGCAACGAAAGAGCCTTTACTGTAGTCCCAGGAGCCATTACTTTTCCTACGAGACAGGATATGCTAAAGGTAAGTTTATGGATTAATTAATAGAGAGAGAGAGAGCTCTGGCATTACAAATTCAACAGTCACTGACTCCAGGATAACTGAGATTTCATTGGATTCTTTACCTTTAGTTTGCTTTAGCTAAAGATACCCAAAATGCAGACATAGGAGTGTTCTGCTGATACAGTATATTTATTGTATGTTCTCTTGCATGAAGAATATTTTGATATAAGAATACAAAGACTTTCCTACACTACTAAGATGGTCATCTGGAGAGATATAGTTTATTCTTTCAGATATTTTGTAAGTTTCAAAGGAGTTCAAGAGTACTTACTGTAAAACCCTGCTATACTGCAGTACTTGACTCTGTTGTGGTGATGATATAGGCCTACCAGCTTTTTACTTAATTGGGATGTACAGTATTGCCTTCAGACCATGACAACCACTTTAAACCTTGTGTAAATAACTTTCAAAATGATATTACTTGAGGTTGACAATTGTGTTCTCCAAATATTTTCAGGCTTCACCAATTATTGAAGGTCTGTATTTTTCCTCTCTACATTTCGAAACTATGATTATTTAAGTTCTCAGATTTTCAGAGTATGTTGAAGGTATTGTTACTGGTACTCTTAAACAAAACTAATTTTAAAGTAAAGTTCTTGATGAAACTACAGTATATAGGTAAATACTCTACTTTGACCTATTTTAAAAGGCCACATATTTATTTAAAGCCAAATTTTTATCAAACTTTTGTCTTAAATAAGATTTGTGTTGGGGATGAATAGTAGTTTTCCAAAAACATTCGCACAAGTTAGAGCAAGATTTCTGCTTTATTGGTACAGTAATTCACCTAATAATTCAAGTCTTTGAACACTTTTTATCTTGTGAGAGATTATTATTTTTCAATATTTAACTTAGCCGGTGATTATATAGCTGCAACTCTGTTGCCCGACAGACAACTCTACGGTAAAAACTCGCCAGCGATCGCTACACAGGTTGCGGGTGTGCCCAACAGCGCCATCTGTCGTCCAGATACCCAGTACTCAATGTAAACAAAGACTCAATTTTCTCTCTGTCGAGCTATCGACAAGACGTACTTACTCGCTGTTGCTAAACTGGAGTTTTTTCACAACTAATTGGTGAAGTACTTTATTCTAGTTTTGAGCTTTCGCTATGCAGGTGTTTTATCTTCATCTTAAATCTTGAACTCGTTTTGGATAGATTTAATTATGGTGACAAAGAGAGTATGGACTTTCTTTCACTTTTAAATGGCCGACCCTTCCCATAGACGGAAGTGTGTTTAGGCTTTTAGTAATTATCTTATCAAGTTATAGATTTTCCTCTATATATTTTATATCTCTCCGCCTTTATTAGGCCTCTTCGATTAACTTTCCATTTATTATAAACATATAAAAATAAATTTTAATGTTTTGTTTATATAGACCTTTCCTGAGAGTAGGCGGTTCTAACTTGGAAACCGAAGTTAATCAACGTTGAGCCCTTTATATCGTAATTAGCTTTTAAAGGATTTAAAACTTTTTAAATGTAATATTTTATGAAAGAATTTCTTTGATAGTCTTCGTACTGTTTTCAAAGATGAACTAACGTTTTGTTTATTTATGCTACGCAGTTGTTGACGTTCAGGACGTTCAACATGCGCTCTATCGTTACGATAGAGAGAGAGTGTATCACGGTTTCACTTTGCAGTAAGAGTAAATCGATTCTGACGTTTTGTTCATTCTTTCTTAGCTTAAATGTTTTAAATTCTATTTTAAAGGAACTTTTTATTTGAAAAACCTTTCAGTTTTTTCCTTTAGTCAAATAACATGTTTTTTTGACGAAATATAATTGGGCTCTTCTCTTAGGTGCGAAATCAAGAGAGAAAGAGAGAGAGAGATAGAGACGGAGGGAGAGAGAGGAGAGAAAACGTTCCGTTCAAGCGGGTAACGTTGTTCTCGAGTTACTCTCGTCCCTAGTTGCTGTACGGGGAGGAAGGATAAAACGTTTTTAGTTTTTTTATTCTCGTCCCCAGGCTATGTGCGGTGAGAGATTGAAAACGTAGTTATATGAACTAGTGTTTAGTCTCTTTCCCAGCCACTGATTTTTTTATCTTAAAATATGTTTTCTGTTTTTTGCTGGTATTAATGAGCTTGCATTATACGACTGATTTCGCAATTACTACCTTTTAATGAAGGGTAGAATTGCGTGTTTCAGGTAGAAATCAGTAAAAGTTTTGATTTCAGTGAAATAAGTGCAAAACAGAAAATCGAAGTGATAAAGTGATATGCGCAAAGTGTTACAGTGTTGCGTCCGAGGGTTCGTCTGTTCGTGCCTGTCGTTCACCTAGTCCGGGACCTCTTGCATGCTCCCAAGCCCAGGGGAGAAGTAATGTCAAACGACTTATGGGTTCGAGAGGCCTTGATCAACGAACAGACGTTTTCCCTCTATGGTATCGGGTGTATCTTACCAAGATCTCCCCTACCATAAGACGAGAGAGACGTTGTTTCTCCTCGTCATCCGAAGGCTTTTCGCATAAGAAACCTGTCACAAGGTTTCGAAGCCCTTAAGGGAAAGTCAGTCCTATCAGGACAGGTCCAGCGTCCTGGTTACAACCATTAGGACAGCTCTGACCCTATGCAGTCATCGGATAACTGCTCGCCGCCTAACAAAAGCGTAACACAGACTCCGAGAGTCTTTTTTTTTGTTGGCAAAGTGTTGCGGTCACAGACGTTACCCTCGTCTCTTACCACAACCATTTCCGTTGATCCTTAATGGGTTGTATGGCAAGACATGCAGTATATGCTTGCCTCCCTTATGGAAGACTATTCTGCCGATTAGTCCGTTGAGTCTAGCCGTTTATCTCATCGATATCCTGGCTTTCAGCCAACCTAACGTTCCTTTGTGCTTACTGTTGACGTTGGCGTAGCTTTGTCATGTCAGTCAGGTTGTTTAGAACCACACTCGATGCGGTCTCGTGTGGTTTTTCAGCCGCATTTGGACGTTAGGCCACTTGCTGATGCTCCTGTTGACGTTCAAGACGTTCACTAACAATCGGAGTTGACTTGTTTTGACGCTGTGCGTCAACCTCCGCATTCTAGAGTTGTTTTGACTGCTCAGTCTAGGCAGTCAAAGCAGTCTCGAGTGGACGCTGTGCGTCCTCACGCACCTGTTGTGGTTGACAGTTCAGTTGTTGACAGTTCACAGACTGTCAAGCAGTTACATGACGTTGCGTTCTGGTCCGCTACTAATGCACCAGTGAGTGTGGACTCTGCTTGTAAAGCATTGCCACCACGGTAGGTCTCTCCCTTGCTTGAGACTCAGCTTTTATCGGACAAGGTTCCTGTAGATGAGGAAGTTGCTGTTCCCCCTCCTACTGATATTCCCTTGAGGACTCTGTCAGATGGAGAGGAGCCTAAAGCTGCTTAGCCTCCTATGGACTTTAATTAAATCATGATGATTTTTTTAAGGATCTTTGTCCGGATCTTTTTGTAACTGCTGCTCCTCGTTCGCCTAAACGTCAGAGCTTACACTAGGCCTAGCTACTTCGAAGCCGTTGTTTTTAAGCTAGTGCTCTCTCGCTCTCCTAGAGAGCTTTACGTTGGCTAGGCGACTGGTTTTTCACCAGGAGGAGTTTGGGGGATACAGCCTTTGCTTTCCCTTCTTTTAAACTGGTTTATAGAGCGAGAGTCTGATATGACACGAGAGAAGTTCTCGGCTTGGGAGTTCATGCCTCTGCCCAGATAGACTTCTCAATTCTCGTAGACTCTCCCTGGCGCCTGGCCAGGAGACGCTCCAAGTTGTTTACAGGTCAACTTCACAGCTGTTTTCGAGCCTTTGAAGTTTTGCTGTACAATTATGTCATGCATAACAAGGCTTTCAGGGATGGTAAGCGGTACCGCCTCAGTCGCTAACCCCGTTTGTTGCCACACCTGCTCCCGTAGACCCTAAATGGGCTTTGCTGCAAGACATGCA
Source organism: Palaemon carinicauda (assembly GCF_036898095.1). Classification (NCBI taxonomy): domain Eukaryota; kingdom Metazoa; phylum Arthropoda; class Malacostraca; order Decapoda; family Palaemonidae; genus Palaemon; species Palaemon carinicauda. The sequence goes on along the minus strand of NC_090730.1, from coordinate 4,112,733 downwards.
GTCCAAGCTTGCGTCCTTGATAGAGGATTTTAATGCGGAGAAGGTTGCTACCGAACCTTCTGGCCAACAACCTTCCAACCGGTCGGTTGTGCGCCCTGTTGACGCTGAGGTAACCTACTCGCGTCTGCCAGTTGAGGTGGTTCCTCCACCGATGCGACCCAGTGTGGGTTGCCAGCCGCACGTTGACGTTAAGCGACGCTCGGAGGTGGTTGTTGACGTTCAGGACGTTCAACAACCAGCAGAGGTGACTTGTTTTGACGCAGTGCGTCAACCTCAGCAACCCGGTAGGGTGTTGACTGCACAACCCAGACGGTCTAGACAGTCTCGGGTTGACGCTGTGCTTCCTCGCGCACCCATGGTTGTTGACAGTTCACAGACTGTGCAGCAGTTCCATGATGTTGCGTCCGGCTCCGTCACGCATGCACCAGTGCGACCGGACTCAGCGAGCCAGACGTTGCCCACTCCGTTGCCGTTTCCTCATCAGTTTTCGGATGAGGAACCCTCTGATGAGGACGTTGCTGAACAACAAGACAATCAGCCCCCAGAATAGATCAAGCCCTGCTATCCATCCAGAAGATGCTGAAGAAGGAACGCTGCTCAGTCAGGCTGTGGATGAGTCTGGTAGGGACGCTGTCATCCGTGGAACAATTTGTGTCACTAGGAAGACTACACCTCCGTCCTCTTCAATACCATCTAGCTTTTCACTGGAAAAAGGACAAGACGCTAGAAGCGGTCTCGATCCCGGTTTCCGAAAAGATAAAGTCTTGTCTGACTTGGTGGAAGGACAATATCAACCTAAGAGAGGGTCTTCCCCTGGCTGTTCAGACTCCCAAACACGTTCTCTTCTCGGACGCATCGGACGTGGGCTGGGGCGCGACACTAGACGGTCGGGAATGCTCAGGACTGTGGAACTCGAGTCAGAGGAGCATGCATATCAACTGCAAGGAGCTGTTGGCAGTACATCTGGCCTTGAAAAGCTTCAAGTCTCTCCTTCGAGGCAAAGTGGTGGAAGTTAACTCGGACATCACCACGGCCTTGGCGTACATCTCCAAACAAGGAGGTACCCACTCACTGACGTACGAGATCGCAAGGGACCTGCTCATCTGGTCAAAAGGTCAAGACATCTCCCTAGTAACGAGGTTCATCCAAGGCGACTTGAACGTCATAGCAGATTGTCTCAGTCGGAAAGGGCAAGTAATTCCAACCGAATGGACCCTCCACAAGGATGTGTGCAAGAGACTTTGGGCCACTTGGGGTATAACCATCCATAGATCTCTTTGCAACCTCGCTGACCAAGAGGCTTCCAATCTATTGCTCTCCAGTCCCGGACCCAGCAGCAATACATATAGATGCTTTCCTCCTAGATTGGTCACATCTGGATCTCTACGCATTCCCACCGTTCAAGATTGTCAACAAGGTACTGCAGAAGTTCGCCTCTCACGAAGGGACAAGGTTGACGTTAGTTGCTTCCCTCTGGCCCGCGAGAGAATGGTTCACCGAGATACTTCGATGGTTAGTAGACGTTCCCAGTAGTCTTCCTCTAAGGGTAGACCTTCTACGTCAGCCACACGTAAAGAAGGTACTCCAAAGCCTCCACGCTCTTCGTCTGACTGCCTTCAGACTATCGAAAGACTCTCGAGAGCTAGAGGCTTTTCGAAGGAAGCAGCCAGTGCGATTGCTAGAGCAAGGAGAGCTTCTTCCATTAGAGTCTACCAATCGAAGTGGGAAGTCTTCCGAGACTGGTGCAAGTCAGTTTCTGTATCCTCGACCAGTACCTCTGTAGCTCAAATAGCTGTTTTTCTCTTATACCTGAGAAAAGGACGATCCCTTTCAGCTCCCACTATCAAGGGCTACAGAAGCATGTTGGCATCGGTCTTCCGGCATAGAGGCTCAGATCTTTCCAAACATAAAGATCTGCAAGACCTCCTTAAGTCTTTTGAGACCACCAAGGAGCGTCGTTTGGCTACCCCTGGATGGAATTTAGACGTGGTACTAAGATTCTTCATGTCAGACAGGTTGGAGCCGTTACAATCAGCCTCCCTGAAAGATCTCACTCTTAAGACTCTTTTCCTGGTATGCTTAGCCTCGGCTAAAAGAGTCAGTGAGATTCATGCCTTCAGCAAGAACATAGGATTTTCGTCAGAAAAAGCTACTTGTTAGCTACAACTTGGTTTTCTAGCCAAAAATGAGCTGCCTTCTCGGCCTTGGCCTAAATCTTTCGATATCCCCAGCTTATCGGAGATCGTAGGCAATGAACTAGAAAGAGTCTTATGCCCTGTTAGAGCTCTTAAGTTCTATTTAAAGCGTACTAAACCTTTACAAGGCCAATCTGAAGCTTTATGGTGTTCAGTTAAGAAACCATCCTTGCCTTTGTCAAAGAATGCTTGGTCAGACTTTATCAGATTGTTAATACGAGAAGCTCATTCACATCTGAGTGAGGAAGACCGAACTTTGCTTAAGGTGAAGACGCACGAAGTTAGAGCTGTAACAACTTCTGTGGCCTTTAAGCAAAATATATCTCCGCAAAGTATAATGGACGCAACCTATTGGAGAAGCAAGTCAGTGTTCGCGTCATTTTACTTGAAAGATGTCCAGTCTCTTTACAAGAACTGCTACACACTGGGACCATTCGTAGCAGCGAGTGCAGTAGTGGGTGAGGGCTCAACCACTACAATTCCCTAATTCCATACCCTTTTAATCTTTCTCTTGAAATGTTTTTATTGTTGTTTTTTGGGTTGTCCGAAAGGCTAAGAAGCCTTTCGCATCCTGGTTGATTTGGCGGGTGGTCAAAGTCATTTCTTGAGAGCGCCTAGATTAGGGGTTTTGATGAGGTCCTGTTGTATGGGTTGCAACCCTCGATACTTCAGATCCTAGGGGTCGATCAGCATCCTAAGAGGATCGCGAGGCTCCGTAAGGAAGACGTACTTAAAAGGCAGAGTAATTGTTCAAGTCGATTTCCTTACCAGGTACCTATTTATTTTGTTTTTGTTATTTTGATAACTTCTAAAATGAAATAAAAACTCTTAGCTCATAAAAGTGTAAACATATATTGCTGGTCTCTACCCACCCCCCTGGGTGTGAATCAGCTATATAATCACCGGCTAAGTTAAATATTGAAAAATGTTATTTTGATAATAAAATAAATTTTTGAATATACCCGGTGATTATAAATTAAAGGACCCTCCCTTCCTCCCCAATAGAGACGCAGCGGGACGAGGAGAAAATTGAGTCTTTGTTTACATTGAGTACTGGGTATCTGGACGACAGATGGTGCTGTTGGGCACACCCGCAACCTGTGTAGTGATCGCTGGCGAGTTTTTACCGTAGAGTTGTCTGTCGGGCAACAGAATTGCAGCTATATAATCACCGGGTAAGTATATTCAAAAATTTATTTTATTATCAAAATAACATATTTTGTAAATATTTCCCCCAATTATTTACCACTATCTTCCTCTTAACTGATTGTGATATGCTTCAAGCCACTTTCTTAAGTTTGATTAATTATTTTTTTTTAATGGAGGATAGGATCTTGAATTTGTCATAATAGTTCCTCCTCTACATATTAGCTCCACCTGGCATTGCCATCTAGGGTTTAATGTTCTAATTATTTTTTTTCCACTACAGAGGAGAGCTTTTTATTGTATTGGATATGCAAATTTTTATTGCCTTAACATCATGTACATTTTTTACTCATTTTAATTTTGGAGGGAAGGTTTATGAAAAACACTAGTAAATGTTTGTAAAGAATAGGGTATAGGAATAATGTACATTAAATATAATTGATAATGCCAGATCCAAGCTTAATATATTATCTAAAAATAGAGAAAGTTGTATGAAAATATAGACTACATAAGAAATATTTCCATATCAACTGTAAATGGGCAAAGTTAGTGTTGGTCCCCTGAGATATTAAGTGCATTTTGGAATCTCGACTTTAGAGTTGGAAGGTGAGGGGTGTGGCATTGAAGATTTGCTTGTGAAGTAGTATTTCTTAGATCCAAATGAATTTCTTAGCTACCAGAAAAGGAGTTATTGGCATTAAAATCCGAATACATGTATAACAAAAATTAACTACATAGGCTGTAGTAAATACAAAGCTTGTAGTGGAAGCATTGTTATCATTCCTTCTGTAATCAACAAACATAGCCTCCTCTGTTTAAATAATAAAGGGAATAAAATGGAAAAACTATAACATTTTTATATATGTATGAGCAAAGGTTGACAAAACAGAGCTTCTGCAGAAGCAATATTAACATCAGGGGAGGTTCTTAGATATAATAAGGACATAGTAAGGGATACTGAAGTAGTGAAAAGACTAAGTGGTTACCTATTTGCTTTGGTATACTTGTTAATCCAATATTATTTTCAATCCCTACTGCAAATGATATCTGGTTTTAGAAGGATTTTTTTCATATTTTTATGGCAGTAAGAAAAGGGGCTTAATATTCCTATTTGTTGACCTAATAAAAAAAGATTCAAGAGTAAATTATAGAGATACAAAAGATGTTTATTAGCCAAAAAATAGGTACAGTACTGTACTTGAGATTGTACAATGATTTTTTATCATTTCAGATGAGCGAAGCGTCCCTTTTAGGGACTTTAGCTTTTATTATAGAAGAGGGAGCACTTCTTGTAAGAGTTAATACTGGATGGCAATATGTTGCGGTAAGTCTAGCATAAGGTTTACTGTGATTTGCATGCATATTTACTCATTCCAAGTAAGCTTAAGCTGCCACTTTAGTTGCTGCAAATACTTAAAATCCACATACCGTACATTTTTAAAAATGGAAATTGGACTTTTTTTTCACAAGTGTTTGATAACCATTTTATCCATGTATTTATTAGTACATTTCTTCAAATTGTAAACCTTGTTTTCAAAAATTCTTCCACGCATTTAGTTCTACTTTTATCACCCATGCTTATACGAAGTGGAGTATTTTTATCAAATGCTCAATTAATCAATGCTACTGTCATTCACACAGTTTTGCAAAAAATAAGATTTGGTTTGAAAGTTGCTTTGTATTACTGTATTCTCGATGTTATTCACATAATTGCACATATACGTTTAACCTTGTTTTTCTAAATTTTCGTAACAATTAGTTCTCATTCGTGAACTTTGTTTAAAAAATGCTTCTTTCATCTTAATTTGTTGGACAAAAACTTGTGGTTTATCAAATTTCTTACTGTTGATCGTGATATTGATCTCGGGCCACCATTCAGTTAGTTCTTTATGCATGTTGCATAAGATTTTTCTTGATTCTGACCATCTTTTGCATTCAGATCTAGACTGTATGTAGTATTAAATATGCAGTTGATTTTAAGTCTTGCCTTTCCCATCATAAGGCTCAACACTGCACAGTATTTCAGAAATTTTATTCCATCTGTGACCAGATTGTGGAATGATCTTCTTAATCAGGCAGTAGAATTGGTGGGGCTTCAGAAGTTCACAGGGAATGTTTTTTTTATGTTGAACAGGCTGACATAAGTCTATCTTAATACTGAAGTTTATATATGGCATCTATTTTAAAATTGTTTCTGATCTTGAGATACTGTAGTTTGTTCTTTATTCACCACTTCTCATATATATATAGTTTACTTATTTCCTTTCCAAATGTGTTTTTTTTTACTGTTGGAGCCCCTGGGCTTGTAGCATCTTACCTTTCTAACTAAGGTTCATACCCAAGCTAGTAATGATGATAATGATTGTAATCGTTTTCATGCATACACACACAAGCAGTGACATTTTTACACAAATGTTTTTTAATCATTAGCTGTGGTACACTTGTTATTCTAGTATTATTTTAATCATTCAATACAGGTACAACTATAAGGTGGTTTGTCTTTACGCAGATGCTTTATAATCATGAACAATGCTTTGTTTATGCATAAGCTTCATAACAAATTAGCATTGCATTATATGTTGAGACACAAATTGTATTGATTTCACAGATGCAGAATGACCATAAGTCATGGTTTTATTTGTATATCAATCTACTCCATCAGTTTATAACCACTAGTTGTCAGCAAGCCATTTGTTGATTCTTTTATGCATTTCTATTTTTTTTTTTCTTTTTATTATGGTGAGTACTTAAAACAGCTGGAAGGAGGCGGTAGCAATAGGAGTTAGAAAAGAAAAACTTAATGCAGTCTTCGTCATGATAAAATCCATTGCATAAACACTGAATGAGAGCGTTCAGTAAATAAAAGACATTGTTCCAGGTTTGCATGTACTGTTTTATTATGATGCTCATTTTCTTTGTAGTTTATTATTCCTTTTTCTGCATTTTCCATTTTTACCACTGGACATTATTATTAATGCAGTCTTTTTTCGTTTACAGTTAGGATCTGTGGTTCCCTTACCCGCCCCTACGGCACTGCCATTGACTACACCTCTGAACACAGAAAGTGCTCGACCACCACCTCTTGAAGGAAGGTCACTTGTTGTTGTGGAAAATGAACCGAGGGTTAGTTTTGTGTTACCTTTCTTTTTACCTTGTTTGTGTCATTTTAGGATTATAGTTCCTTTTTTATTCTTTCAAATACTTTGATTAAGATATTTAAGATAAAATATATTCAGCTATCCTGCTAAGTGAGAGGAGACATAAGTTGATAAGAAATAGTGAAAGTACTTCAGAATCTAGTTGGGGAGGGCTATTGTGCTTTAGGAAATTGAGAGAAATAGCAGTGTCACTGTAGTAACATTAAGAAGAACCATGAAAGACTTTGAGGAGGTAAAAGAAATTTCATTATAAAATCAAGATGAGAAAGGTAGTTAATAAAGATATGAAAATGATAATAAAAATATCTTTCCTTTTTTACTCAAAGTGGAAACCTCCTGATGTGGTAAGCACTTACTTCCCATCTATTTGTAGCAATGAGTTAATTAAAAGTAAAGTTATATTTTAAAAGTACTGTACAGTATGAAAATACTAGACAATAGATTTTTTTTAGTAAATACTACAACACAACTTTGTTTACTCACATTCAGGATACCAATCTTTCATTCTCAGTCTAGTTAGATTATATATGAAAGAAGTTGTATCTTATCATTTTCATAATCCACAGCTACGTCTGGCAGCACTCAACGAGCCATTTACAGGAGATATGACTGGAGTTCGTGGCGCCGATTACACCTGTTACAGGGAGGCTAGAAGAGCTGGTCTCAGTGGAACCTTCAGAGCTCTTCTCACATCTAGGGTTCAGAATTTAGACTCGATAGTTCGATATTCAGACAGGAGTTTGCCAGTCGTCAATCTCAAGGTTTGTACATGCTATACAGTATTCATAGTTTTTTTCTCAGCATTAGGTCATTTTCATTAAGGATATATCTCCTGAGAAATTGTTAAGCAGTCAATGCCATCTGAAGAAAACTTCCATAATATCAGCGGCTTCATACATCCACACAAAACCCTCAAAGCCAGAGCATGAAACTCCCTTACACAAACTAGCTACTCACCTTTACCTTGCACACACACACTTGAGCTTGGATATCCAGATCTTTCTTTTACAATACCTCAATTACATGAACTGTTCAGCATTTTCTGTCTTCTTTTCCTCATCTTCTAAATTTTATATACTTCACAAACAATCATCCTTCATTTATTACATATTACAAATTATCTCAAAATTATGATTTGTCCCTATAGCCACACTTCCCTTTTTACGACTACCTCTAAGGATCTCCTTTTCAATCCTTCTGATGCCACATATACAGTACTTTACAAACTGTATTTCTACAGCTCAAACTTTTATTCTTTCATATTTATTCAAGATTTACACTTCATTTTCACTTCAGGAAAGTTAGCTCATTTGGCCCCTTATACATTCCAACCATAGCCTCCAAAATACACTTTCTTGCTTCACATCTTGTCTCATTCTACAATCTTCCATTATGTTTACTCTCTGATAGATAATTATGAGAATCAAAGGCTCCCATTCTTCCAACATTCATATTAACATCCATTGCTTCATCTTCCTGGTTACCTATACTCATGTTTACTCTCTTACTCTGTAAATAGCTTCTGCAGTTTATTTTCACCATCCTCAAATCAATACTGGTTCTTATTAATTGGTCTAAGAGTCATTCACAACTCACTTTCTTGTTCCAAATCTTTGCACGGTACCTACATATTGTCACATCACTCCAGTCATCAAGATATTGAACAGCTATGATGACAAAACTTAACATTGTCTTGAACCAACTTTTACACCAAACAAGCAACTTTTCCATCCTTATACTCTAACCTTTGCCTTGTTTCCATTGTGAAAACTGTTTATTATTCTCAACAATTATCTCTACCTCACATTCTTATCACCTTCCATATTACCCCTCTATTAATTTTATGTTTTTTTTTATCTAGGATCATGGGTAAGTACTCCACACAACTTTTCCCCTCTCTGTCAATCTTTCCACACAACTAATTTCTAGTTAACACTTGATCCACACATACCTCCTTGTCTAAACTCACTGTTCTTCCCTTATCAGTCCTTCAGTATCATATACATCCCTGGTAAAATATTGTGTTTTTCAATTCATAAACTTCTTGCTTCCTGAGCACTCAATTCCACAAGCATTCCAAACAAACACTAACTATTTTCACCCTATTTGTTTACTTTTTTATTTCTCAGTAGAATGGATAGTGGCACAGTAAATCTTGCTAGCAAGTTGTATTTTCTAATCTACCAAGGTGTTGGAAATTACATAATACACATACCAAGGCACTTCCCTTAATTTTGGGGGGTAGCCGACATCAACAAATGATACAAAAACAAAAAGGGGACCTCTACTCTCTACGTTCCTCCCAGCCTGACAAGGGACTCAACCGAGTTCAGCTGGTACTGCTAGGGTGCCACAGCCCACCCTCCCCCGTTATCCACCACAGATGAAGCTGAATCCTCTACTGCTGCTACCTCCGTGGTCATCTAAGACACCGGAGGAAGCAGCAGGGCCTACCGGAACTGCGTCACAATCGCTCACCATTCATTCCTATTTCTAGCACGCTCTCTTGCCTCTCTCACTTCTATCCTCCTATCACCCAGAGCTTTCTTCACTCCATCCATCCACCCAAACCTTGGCCTTCCTCTTGTACTTCTCCCATCAACTCTTGCATTCATCACCTTCTTTAGCAGACAGACATTTTCCATTCTCTCAACATGGCCAAACCACCTCTTAGCATTATTATTGATTTTTTAAGTAATAGATCTCAAAGAGTTGTTGTTGATGGGCACCATAGTGATTATAGGAATGTGATATCCAGTGTTCCACAGGGTAGTGTTCTTGGCCCATTACTTTTTATACTATATACACATGACATGTGGTTTGGCCTAGAAAACAAGCTTGTTGCATATGCAGATGATGCTACTCTCTTTGCATCAATTCCATCCCCTGAATGTAGATCTAGGGTTGGTGAATCCCTTAATAGAGATTTAGCTAGAATTAGTGCATGGTGCAAATTATGGGGTATGAAGTTGAATCCTAACAAAACTCAAAGTATGATTGTAAGTAGGTCAAGGACGGTGGTTCCTCAACATCCGGATCTCAGTATTGATAATGTTTCTTTAAATATGTATGACTCTTTCAAAATTTTAGGTGTGATTCTCGACAGTAAATTTACTTTTGAGAAACATATAAGGTCTGTGTCTTCTTCAATTTCACAAAAAATAGGCTTATTGAGAAAGTCTCTCAAGATTTTCGGTGATCAATCTATTCTGAAGAAGTGTTTTAAGTCTTTCATTCTACCTTGTTTTGAGTATTGTTCTCCTGTTTGGTCTTCAGCTGCTGATTCTCATCTTAATTTGTTGGACAGAAACTTACGGTCTATTAAATTTCTTATTCCTGATCTAGATATTAATCTCTGGCACCGTCGTTCAATTAGTTCATTATGCATGTTGCATAAGATTTTTCACAACTCTGACCATCCTTTACATTCAGATCTCCCTGGACAATTCTATCCTGTTCGTAATACTAGGCAGGCAGTTAATTCTAATAGCCAGGCCTTCTCCATCACGAGGCTCAATACTACGCAGTACTCTAGAAGTTTTATTCCAGCTGTGACCAAGTTGTGGAATGATCTTCCTAATCGGGTGGTTGAATCAGTAGAACTTCAAAAGTTCAAAGTTGGAGCAAATGCTTTTTTGTTGACCAGGCGGACATGAGTCTTTTTATAGTTTATTTATGACATATTTGTTTTTGATGTTGTTGATAGTTTATTATATGACATGTCTGTTTTGACGTTGTTTCTTATTTTAGAATGATTTATTGTTAATTTGTTCTCTTCATTTATTTATTTCCTTATTTCCTTTCCTCACTGGGCTATTTTTCCCTGTTGGAGCCCCTGGGCTTATAGCATCTTGCTTTTCCAACTAGGGTTGTAGCTTGGATAGTAATAATAATAATAATAATAATAATAATAACACATTCATATCCACTCTAGCTGCTAACTCATTTCTTACATATCTATTGTATGTCCATTATAAGAAAATTTAATTGAGGAGATAGCATATAGGAGTCCAAAATGGGCAAACTATATATTCTAAAACACAACATGCTTGAGAATTCCATTACAAAATCAATGTTATAGATCTCTTGGTGCTACTGTATTAGTGAAACGTCAATATTATATTTTTCATTTTGACTCCCAACTCAATTAGTTGTAATATGGACATTTCCGTAGGTTCGCATCACAGGCGATTTAGCATGTATGATTACAGGATGATTTTATGGCACAATTATTAATTAAAGTGGCCATTGCCAAACAGCATTAGAGGTTGAAATAAATTTCAAAGTAAATTTTTTTATCAGTTTTATTTTATAACAGCTTTGAAAAAAATTTATGTTAAGCGATTCACACTCCTCACAACCATTAATGAAATCACAATGCTGTCCCCGACAAGAGACATGAAGATAATGTGAATCATGATTGCCCAGAAATAATTCCCTCAGCTGTTGATAACAAATCAGGAACAAGACAGATACTGAAAAGACAAAGGACAAAAGCCATCAGGGAATTTTCATTAACTGCTAGGTTATTTTGATACTTTACCAGAGGCATAAGTCTATTAAAAGGAAAGAAAACAAATTTTTCTAGTCTTGGAAGTAAATGATGAAACCATAGCTTCCAGAGAGGAGAAATGAGAACATGGGTTCATAGAAAAAAAATGACAAGCCATATGGGATACTGTGCTGTACAAGTGAAATCAATTTACACAAAGTATGCTTGGAACCCTTTTCTGAACAGACTTTGATATCTCTAGGTCTAGAACCTTCGGATGTGAATGAACAATAATTTATGTAGTAACACTTGTCCTTAGTTTTGAAAAGATAACTACGGTGCCTGGTTTAAAATTATTGCTTTGGTAATCCATAAAATTGGTATAATATAGTAAATGTCCACTCGAGCAACATATATAGAGAAATTTCTCTGGGTTAGCTATATTCTTGTCCTTCCTAAACATAAGATGCTTAAATCCTGTGCTTTTATTATTAATAGTGACCCAAATTTGGGTAGTATCTTTAATGATCAGCAGTATATTTAATGATCAGCTGTCTTGTATCTTTCCAAATCATCTAGTTTTTCATTTTTATTTGATTTTTCAGAAAAGCATTATTCTCTGAGAAACTAGGCTTTACTTTTAATTCTTCTTCCTTTATTTTCAGGGGGAGATCCTGTTTAATTCTTGGCGAGATGCATTTTCAGGATCTGGAGGAACTTTTGCCCAGAAGCCTAGAATCTTCAGTTTTGATCTAAAGAATGTTTTGAAGGACCCCACTTGGTAAGTGTTGCAAGGTTTTTTTTTGTTATCCAAGAATGTTAACGAGGTAGTAAAGTAAAAGTGGCAGTTAGTTGGCATGTGAGAAACCATATACCGTATATACTTGACTAACTGTCAACATTTATTTTTGTTTTGGCAGAACAGAGATAAATAAAGAGATGCTTGGAGGTGGGATTGGGGTGAAACACTTCAGGTTTGTATATCTGTGAAGAATGTAGAGTACTGTAAAAATTGAGATTTGTTTCTACAAGGATAGATTTTTTATGTGGAGGCTTGCTCTTTAAGAGGTAGTTATTACCTTTGGAATATGATGAGTGATGTTCATTCCAACACAGAATTGGCAGTGTACTGTTCATTTACATAATCAGATGAATGGTTACTTTTGAACCTTATATGTAGCCTGGCATATCTCGTACTCGAGCCTAAAATAAGTAGTCCTCTGCAGATAGTCTTGAAAAACTCTCCCGATGCACAAAAGTATCTCAAAAGCCCAGAGGAAGGAAAATTGAGAAATTTGAATGTTTCATCTGGAAATGACAGGGTCTGAGCTGCAGGGTTATGGTAGCTTATTGGAAACGTTGCTGCCTGATGATCTGCTGGACTGGAGTTCGAGACCCACTCTAGCTCGATATCTCTTGTAGTCTGCAACCTCACTATCTTTGTGAACAAAGGATATGGAGTTTGGGCAAGCCTGTAGGTCTACCTGCCAAGTCATCAGCAGCCATTGCCTAGCCCTCTCCACTGCTAGCTTGGATGTAGAAGGAGCATGGCCACTATTCATATGTACAGTATATATGGTCAGTCTCTGGGACATTGTTATTGTCTCTTGCCTCTACCATTCATGAGTGAATTTTAAACGAATGAGAGTGATTCTCGACCTTCTTTGGTCCAGAAAAGCTATAATAGGCCATGAAGTTTAACATATACTTTGCCAATGGTAAAGTTAGCATGAAGGCAGTTTTGAGCAGTATGGTGTCACTTTCAAAGCCTCCCTCTGATGACAAAAAAGGAAGGCACCTGGGTGAAACTGAAAGACATGAGTGTCACATACTATTCGATATCTCAAATTTTCTCGATGGAGAACACTATTCAATGCTTCCCATGAATATTGAAACTTCAGCCAAGAATGAGAGATTCAATCCCTCATCCCTATATCTGCTGCCCCTGCCTCCCTTTTTATTCCTGGTTCCTAGGCTAAGTAAAACTTTGTTACCTGGTCACTCAGAATTTATGGCATCCATGGAAAATATACATTCCGAACATAAACAAGCTCAAGCGTCCTTTAGAGGTGAAGATAGAGGCTTTTCAACAGGCACCTATGTCCAAGGCTCACCAAGACCAAGCCTACCAGATTCCTCGGCTTAGAATCCTTGGCGTTATGCTGAGCATATGACCCTGAGTGAGGGGTACCTCCACATTGCCTTTTACCAAAGGTAGAGATAGGACCTTTACAAAGACAAAGAAGGAAATCCTAGATCTACTGAGAATGGCCCCTACCAGAGTGATTCTCCTCTCATGCTGTCGAATATGCAGTAGGCTGTAAATAATGGTGGCACTTCAGCAAATGGGCTTGATGTAAGTGAATGGGTAATGATTGTGTGTCTATAGAGCTTGAAGAAGGCTTAACAGATAAAGATGCTACTCCAGCTTGTAGTCATCAAGAAGTTACCTTGGTCATCCTGAGTCTGGCCACAGCTTAACAATCTTTCTCTTCCTAGGATATTCTTCAAGAAATTTTTCTTTGGCCTATGAAATATTCATACAAGAGTACATGACTTCTCAATGTATGCAATAGTTGACCTGTTGTGTTTTTCAACTATGATTGTGGTTCTCTCTGTGCTCGGTCTCTTGTCAAGAGTTGTCCCATAGCGGAAAGAAATGTTGACACTCGCTACTCTCATATGGAGCTGAGCACACACTGCAGGTCAGGAGGAAGGGCACTGCTCTTCTTCCCCCTTCCTGAATAATGCTTCTCTCTTTTGGGATGCTTCTGCACCTGTGTTTGGTCTTGTACTAAATGCAGTGCTCTTAACAGAGCACTGCTATTTCAACTGAAGAAGACATCATTTAAGATGACTGATCAATGTAGGTATATGTCTGATGATCTCTCTCCGTATATGTGAGGAGGGTACATAGCTGGAGCGGTGATATGTATTAAGATTGTACCCAGCACTGAGTGGTATATGGCACAGGTGTTCACAAGACTGTTACTAGAAAAAACCAAGGATTCGTACCCTCGATTGGGTAAAGGGTGCTACCCTATTTTCTATCCTCCTTTTAATAATTCCTGAGACAATGAAGTCACTGCCATGGAAGAAGTCAGCCCAGCAGAAGGATCATGGTTAACAAACTCCCCTTCATAAGAGTAATGTGAGGACAAATGCAGGCCGTCTTAACACCATCACCGAAACAGTTCCCTATGCAATACAGGATTATACCTGTACAGTCTCCACAATCCTGATCTCCAATCACACTGGCTCTATGAGTATACACTCCATATGCAAGGTCTCCACAAGTATATGCTTCACTTGCTAGGTCTCTGTGTACATACTCCCAACGTACTGCCTTTTGTGCGTACATGCAAGATCTCCAAGAGTACAGGCTCGGACCATACTGCCTTCCACGAGCACCTGTGATCCACATAATTGGTCTCCATTTGTACGGACTCGGAATGTACTGCCTTTCACATGTAAGTGCAAGGTCTCCACGCTTATGGGCTTAAACCATACTATCTTCTGCGCTCTTGATCTCCACAATTGATGAACATAATCATGATGACATTTCCAGACTGTCTCTTAATATGACAAATTTGTATTTTTCCTAATTATACAAACCTTAACTATTTATTAGGGGTTATACTTTCGGTGGACCTGAAATGACGAGTCATTAAAATTTAGCGAGGGTTAACGACCCACACCGCTAGTTAGCGGGGGGGTAGGGGGGTAGCTTGCTACCACTCCTGTTCTCACACCTGTGATTTAGCTCACTTTGCTTGGAGGTAGGACTTCAATGGGGGTTAGGGCTGGCAGGCAAGTTTGTGTAAATAGCTAAGGTTTGTATAGTTAGGAAAAATACAAATTATCTACGAATTAGTCATTTGTTCCGTGACTGGAATACAAACCACGCTATTTATTGGCTTTACTCAGGAGCTGCTTATCTGAGTATGTTAGTACTTAAAAATAAGGAGTCCCTGCCCTCGTTAAAACCTTGCTACGCAAGCTGTGTGTTGAGACATGCAAAAGTGTGACTGTCTAGGTAAAGTTATTCCGAGTCTATTGTAGGGAAAAACTGATGTAACCAAGACTTTCCCAATACCACCTCGCCAAGGGAGCATGGTTTACCTGCAGTGGTTTGAGGTCAGCTTATGCAGAGAACCCAGGATGCTGCTTTCCCCATAAGAGGGTAGGATGAAGAAAAGAATAAGAGCCAGTCAAATCTTTTCATTTACACAGACTAAAACCGGGTAACAGTACCCTCAACCTTCTGCTACTTGTCTAATAAGGAGCTTGAGGTATACAACCAGCTGTTGTGCAGCCACCACTGGACCGATAGAGATCGTATCGAGTTCCTGTGGGTCACGTCTTGCAGAAGAAAGGTTGTGAAAGTCACATGGAGCATTCACATCTCACAGAGTAACCTGCTAAGAAGGACCGGGGGGGCATAGTTATGCCCATGACATCGTGAGTCGTCAAGTTGAGATGATGTTTTGGTGATTCCCTCCTTTAGTCTCTCCCAGTGCTGATGACAAGAGAAGGGACCTGGGTGGGCTGTTTCCATTCGCTTAAGGTAGAGTCTCATACCTTACCCTGGGTACAGTAACGGATGATCTGGATCATCCATTACCGAGTGGAGACTTGTTTAGGATCCGTCACCTCTTCTGGCGACATACTCGGGGACGAAACTGAACATTGCCTTTCGCCCTTCTCATTAATGGGGAATGTCGAAAGAGAGACCATGAAGTTCCTTGACTCGTATGGCTGCTGTCAGTGTGTGTAGGAACATTGTCTTCTTAAACCAGGTGAAAATTTGTTGCCTGATGAAGTGGAACATAAGGAGGTCTCTTTAGAGATCGGAGAATTTGAACCATGTTCCGAGAGGAAGGTCTCAATTCTGACTAGAGAAAGGCAAGTTGTAAGTCCAGTCCGTAGGAGTCAAGAAAGGTGTAGTGAGAGGATGTTCCTTCCTTTCAGTTTGAAGGTGAAGGATCAAGGTTAAGTGATCATCTTTACCTGTTGAAACTGAATAGGGGGTCTTTTCCTCTTGCATATACTCGAGGATTCCGCTATTATTGGAACAGAGGTATCGAGTGGAGAGAGATACTTCCACATGACACCAACCACACAAGACGTTATATTGCCTGGTAGACTGATGCTGAGGAATGCCTCAGATATCTAGACAACCTTTTCGCAAAGAGGTATGGGGTAGTCTCCAGGCGTACAATCATAGCAAAGCTACAGCTTGTGGTAGGTGTCGAAGTGGGTCGTCTGTGATGTAAAGATGGTTCTTTTGGAGACTATCAGAAGCTGCAAAAGGTTTGGAAACCGTTCTGCGTAATGCCATAGCAAAGCTAGGAGAGTCCTTGAAAGGCTGACCGATGTTCTAGCCTTCTTGAGTGTCCTTCTCCAGGCAAAACGGACGAAACGTAAACGTCATTGTTGTACCCACCGTTGTTGGCGTATTTTTTGCCAGAGAGCCTTGGGGTCTAGGGCTGGGGAGCAACAGCAGCCGGAAGTTCAGGAGCGTTGCGAACAGATCCCTAGTTGGAGGACCCTGTAAAGTCGGGACTTTCTCGGCTACAAGGTGATCCAAAGACAATTCGGTATACCTTATCTGAGATGCTGTGCACAGATTGTCGGCGAGCACATTCCTCTAGTCTGGAATGAAGCGGGCTAATAGTGGCACCGAACGTACTTTTCAAGTGTTTATAGTTAGATGGGAAGAGGCTACGAGCAAGTTCCTTCTTGCTTGCCGATGTGAGCCTCTATGTGGTGTGTGGTATTATCGCCCATCACATCACCGAGTGATTTGTTAGGAACCGATGAGGCTGCTGAGAGACCGGAAAGTTGGCTTTCATCTCTTAAGAGATTTAAGTGAAGGTACTTTTGGACTCTGTCCAGAGGGCTGAGGTTGTGTGGTGCAGCACTATTGTCCCTCCTCTCTTCTTTTGATGTGTTCTAAGCACAGCAACAAGTCCAAGGGGTGGGGAAGGAGGAGAAGGTTATACAGCCCTATAGATTCTGGACTGACACCCATCCCTTAAGGTTCGTCCAAACTTCTGGTTCCATAGGGGTCAGAATGTCTGGGGGATTGAGGGCCTGATTACAATCAGACTCAAGTCACTCTGGGATGGGAGTTCTCTTCGTTTCTGAGAAAGTTTTGTGAAGATTAGTGTCTAGAATCATTCCCAGATACACCAGTCTTCTGGTAGGGAAGTAGGGAAGACTTCCGCAGGTTTACCTTGATCATTGGATCTTGGTAAAAGGACTTCAGAAGTTCTGGTGCTAATGCAAGGTTGCCACCGAGTCTGCTAAGGTCAGTCAGTCGTCCCGAAACGGAGGAGACAGAAGCCAATCCTGTAAGACCAGGATGGGTGTAGTGGAAAGACCGAAGCACAGTGCCCTGAACTGGTATTTCTTGTTTGTCTAAACTAAATCTTCCACCCTTCCTAGATGGATGGTTTGGGCCTGGAAGTATGTGTCCTTTAGTTCCAGTGTGCAAATGAAGACCTGAGGTCTTAGCCCTTGTTCGAACTCCAACATGGTGTGGACATCGACCCAAAGAGACAGCTCCTAGTGGATCCTTTTGCATGGGAGATTGTTGACGCTGGGATCTTGACTCGTGGCGTAAAGGATCAGAAGCGATACCCTGTGGAAGAATTCTTCCCTGAGAGAGAATTCCTTTAACTAACAGAAGGAAGGCAATGCTTAACCCTACCATGCGCCCTGATGGGAATGAAGGTTGTCGATCGTTCGCCGATCACTTTAGTGTGATGGCGAACGGCCAGTAGCGAGAAGTATGTTGTATACTTTCTGATCTAGGGAAATATGGGAAGAGGTTGACTAGTAAGTCCGAGTCACGAACTGCTGGCGAATTGCCGATAATCGGTGATTCGGCGGTCTGTGAGCCGAGGATGGTAACTGACAGGCAGATGAAGGCTGTCTGGTCAGTCAGCCAAGGTAGGTTGGTGATAAATGAGTTTAATGATAGTCATTTGGTGATGGTAAGCCATTGAAGATCAGCGATCAATCGCGGACCAATGATCGGTGAGCTAGAGATCAGCAAGCTGACTATGGTCTCTCCTGGTTGGTCAGAGATCAGCAAGCTGACTATGGTCCCTCCTGATTGGTCAGAGATCAGCAAGCTGACTATGGTCCCTCGTGGTTGATCAGAGATTAGCGAGCTGACGGTGGGCTGGTCAGAAGTCAGAGAGCTGAGTTCAATGATCGAAGAAAGATGAGCTGCCCATCGGTGATCTAGTGATCAGCAAGCTGATGACTGGTTATTGCCAGCAATCGGTGATTGGAACGCTAGCAATCGAAGATCGTTAGTCATTGGAGGGACTAGAGGTCAATGATCAGAGCTGAGCTAGCAATTGGCGATGTGGTGATCGGCGAGCTAGCGATCAGCAAACCGTGAACTAGCCATCACCAAACAGTGATCTAGAGATCAGTCTGTTGATGCTTTCTTGTTTGCTGATGGTGGTCTGTCAAGGAAAAAAGAAACTTCAGAAGAGACAGGGACCAAGGATTCCCCGCGGGTGATGCTGGTGCTCAGTTTCTGCTGAAGCGCAGTCTTTGGTGAAAGCGCTGGAGAGCAGGCAAGCACTGGTGGGCAGGTGAGCGCTGGCTCTTTGGCAGGAGCTGGCGCATTGGATCTGCAAGCACTGGCTCTTTAGCAAGAGGTGGCGCATTGGATCTGAGACCGCAACTGCGCAGGAGGGCGCCGAAGATTCCGCTATTGCTGGAATAGAGGTATCGTGGATGTGAGAGCGCAGGTAAGCATTGGCATGCACTAAGGAGAGACTTGCCTAAGACTGTGCTCCGCCCCTGAAGGAATAGAGACTCAGCAAGGGGGGAGAGTAGTCTAGGCGAAGATGGCAACAGCAGTGATCGGTGAGCTAGAGATCAGCAAGCTGACTATGGTCTCTCCTGGTTGGTCAGAGATCAGCAAGCTGACTATGGTCCCTCCTGATTGGTCAGAGATCAGCAAGCTGACTATGGTCCCTCCTGATTGGTCATAGATCAGCAAGCTGACTATGGTCCCTCCTGATTGGTCAGAGATCAGCAAGCTGACTATGGTCCCTCGTGGTTGATCACTGTGAAGTGATTAAGATG
Organism: Palaemon carinicauda; assembly: GCF_036898095.1. Taxonomy (NCBI): domain Eukaryota; kingdom Metazoa; phylum Arthropoda; class Malacostraca; order Decapoda; family Palaemonidae; genus Palaemon; species Palaemon carinicauda. Next base: position 4,093,627 of record NC_090730.1, on the reverse strand, counting down.
CAGGCAGTCCTCCCTCAGAAGGGGGAAACAACCTTCCTCCAAGATGAAGTGCTGATCAGGTGTTGCCACAGGCGTACTTCTGAGAGAAGGGATGACGCCCATGAGGGCTGGTGGATCAGCAAGCTGACCTTCAACAGTAGCGATCCTCTGAAGAGGAGTCTCTATGAGTGGCCTCTCTCGCAAACGACAGAGATGAACACTTAGTAGAAAAGACTTGCTTAAGACTGTGTCTTTGCCCTCTCGAAGTGGGATCTCTGGGTCGAAAACCCGTTGAGAGCCCTCATTAGAGTCAGAACTTGCCAAAATGCATTTTTAAATATTTAACTTAGCCGGTGAATATATAATAGCTGAGCCTCCGGCGGCTCGACAGAAAAACACACAAAAACTCGCGAGCGATTGCTATGAAGGTTGCGGGTGTGCCCACTAGCGCCAACTATCGGCCAGATACCGCATATACATGTAAACAGACCCAATTTTTCTCTGTCGGTCTGATCGACAAGACGTACCATTACTTGCTGTTAACCTGGAGTTTTTCAACAGTCTTGGTGAAGTACTTCCTTTTGGTTTGAGCTTTCGCAGTGCAGGTGTTTTATCTTCAACTTAAATCTTGAACTCGATTTTGGATAGATTTAATTGTTGATGACTTTGGATTGTTTTTTGGACTTTCTTTGACTTTTAAATGACCGACCCTTCCCTTAGTACGGAAGTGTGTTTTAGGCTTTTAGCAATTATCTTATCACGTTATAGATTTTCCTCTATATATTTTATATCTCAACCGCCTTTATTAGGCCTCTTCGATTAGCTTTCCATTTTTAATGAACATCAAGATAAATTTTAATGTTTTGTTTATATGCGACCTTACCTATTCCTCCCCTAATCCGAGAGTAGGCGGTCCTAACTTGGAAACCGAAGTTAAACAACGTTGAGCCCTTTCAATCGTAAATAACTTTCACAGAGCAAATGATTTAAAACTTATTAAATGAATATTTTTTAGTAGATATTTTATGAAAGATTTTCTTTGAATAGTCTTCGTACTGTTTAAAAGATGAACTAACGTTTAGTTTATTTATGCTACGCAGTTTGCGCTCTATCGTTACGATAGAGAGAGAGAGAATCACGGTTTCACTTTGCAGAAAGAGTAAATCGATTCTGACGTTTTGTTCATTCTTCTTTCAAACTTAAATGTTTTAAATACTATTTTAAAGGAATTTGTTAATTGAAAAACCTTTCAGTTTTTTCCTTTGGTCAAATAACCTGTTTATTGACAAAAGGTAAGTGGGCTTTTCTCTTCGGTGCGAGAGAGAGAGAGAGAGAGAGAGAGAGAGAGAGAGAGAGAGAGAGAGAGAGAGAGAGAGAGAGAGAGAGAGAGAGAGAGAGAGAGAGAGAACGTTCCGATCTTTATTCTCGTCCCAAGCGAGTAACGTTGTTCTCGAGTCAGTTTTTTACTCTCGTCCCTAGTCTCTGTACGGGGAGAAAGGATAAAACGATTTTAGTTTTTTTATTCTCGTCCCAAGGCACTGTACGGTGAGAGATTGAAAACGTAGTTTTGAATGAACTAGTGTTTAGTCTCCTTCTCAGCCACTGATCTTTTTATCTTAATATGTTTACTGTTTTTTGCTTGTATTAATGTGCTTACATTATACGACTTATTTCGCAATTATAACCTTTTGATGAGGGTAGAATTGCGTGCTTCAGGTAGAAATCAGTTTTATTCATGCCTAATGTGAATTGTTGAAAAATTTGATTTCAGTGAAGTAAGTGCAAAACAGAAAATCGTAGTGTTAAAGTGATAATTGCGCAAAGTGTTATCAGTGTTGCGACCGAGGGTTCGTCTGTTCGTGCCTGTCGTTCGCCTAGTCCGAGACCTCTTGCAAGCTCCCAAGCCCAGGGGAGAAGTAATGTCGTACGACTTATGGGTTCGAGAGGCCTTGATCAACGAACAGACGTTCCCTCTATGGTTTCAGGCGTGTCTCACCAAGACCGCCCCTACCATAAGACGAGCGAGACGATTTTCTCCTCGTCATCCGAAGACTTTTCGCGTAAGAAACCGTGGAGCAAGGTTTCGAGGCCCTTTAAGCGAAAGTCAGTCCTTTCAGGACAGGTCCAGCGTCCTGGTTGTAGCCATTGGGACAGCTCTGACCCTATGCAGTCATCGGAAGACTGCTCGCCGCCTAAACAAAAGCGTAACACAGGCTCCGAGAGTCTATTGTAGGCAAGGTTTTGCAGTCACAGACGTTACCCTCGTCTCTTACCGCAACCATTCCCGTTGATCCTAAATGGGTTGTATGGCAAGACATGCAGAATAAGCTTGCCTCTCTTATGGAGGACTATTCTGTTGAGCAGGTTCACGATGATCCTCGCCGCTTAGCTGATCGAGATCCTGGCCGTCAGCCGCCCAAACGAGCCTTTGCTCGTCCTGTTGACATTGACGTTACAGTCGTTACAAAGTCACGTCAATCGTGTTTTGTAGAGCCTCACTCGATGCAGTCCCGTGTTGACTCTCAGCCGCTTGTGGACGTTCAGCCGCTAGCCGCTTGCTCTTGTTGACGTTCAGGACGTTCACCAACCAGCATAGTTGACTTGTTTTGACGTTGAGCGTCAAGCACCGCAGTCAAGAGTTGTTTTGACTGCTCAGTCTAAGCAGTCAAGGCAGTCTCGAGTTGACGTCGAGCGTCCTCCCGCACCTGTTGTTGTTGCTGGTCAGTCCTTTAAGCAGTTACATGACATAGCGTCCTTGACTGCTACTGTTGCTCCTTTGCGTGTGGACTCTGCTTGTCAAGCATTGCCACCACGGCAGGTCTCTCCCTTGCTTGAGACTCGGCAATTGTCGGACAAGGTTCCTTCAGATGAGGAAGTTGCTGATCCCCCTCCTACTGATATTCCCTTGAGGACTCTGTCAGACGGAGAGGAGCCTAAAGCTGCTCAGCCCTCTATGGACTTTAAATAAATCATGCTGATTTTTAAGGATCTTTGTCCGGATCTTTTTGTAACTGCTGCTCCTCGTTCGCCTAAACGTCAGAGTTTACACTAGGCCTAGCTACTTCGAAGCCATTGTTTTCTAAGCTAGTGCTCTCTCGCTCTTCTAAGAGAGCTTTACGTTTGCTAGGCGACTGGTTAATCACCAGGAGGAGTTTGGGGGAGACAGCCTTTGCTTTCCCTACTTTTAAGCTGTCTTATAGAGCGAGAGTCTGATATGACACGGGAGAAGTTCTCGGCTTGGGAGTTCCTGCCTCTGCCCAGATAGACTTCTCAAACCTCATAGACTCTCCCTGGTGCCTGGCCATGAGACGCTCCAAGATTTTATGGTCGACTTCAGAGCTAGACCATCTCCTGTTAGGAGTTTTTTCGAGCGTTTGAAGTTTTGCTGTACAATTATGTCATGCATAAACAAGGCTATCAGGGATGGCTCCAATTATCTGACAGCCACGTTCTCTGCAGGAACAAGTCCCTCTGGGATGGCTCCAATGATCTGGCAGCCATGTTCACTGCAGGAGTACGTAAGAGGCAAGTGCGCTCAATGTGTTCATTGTCAAGACAAACTTCACAATGAAGTCTGCCAGGCTGTCTTGACAGCATTAATGGAAGGCGACTGGATGGTCTCTCTCGACCTTCAGGAGGCATACTTCCACATTCCTATACACCCAGATTCCCAACCGTTTCTGAGGTTTGTTTACAGGAATGTGGGGTACCAGTTTCGAGCCCTGTGCTTTGGCCTCATTCCTGCTCCTCTCGTGTTTACGAGGCTCATGAGGAATTTGGCAAAATCCCTCCATCTATCGGGAATCCGAGCCTCCCTGTACTTGGACGACTGGCTTCTCAGAGCATCGTCCAGTCTTTGCTGTCTGCAGGATCTACATTGGACGTTGAGTCTGGCCAGGGAGTTGGGACTTTTGGTCAACCTAAAAGTCCCAACTGATCCCATCCCAGATTATTCTATATTTGGGGATGGAGATTCGCAGTCCAGTTTTCTCGGGCTTTTCCGTCTGCCACCCGAATAGAACAAGCCCTGCTCGAAGTCCAACTAATGCTGAAAAGAGAACGTTTGTTCAGTCAGGAGTTGGAACAGTCTCGTAGGGACTCTCTCATCCCTGGAGCAGTTTGTCTCGCTAGGGAGACTACACCTTCTGCCTCTCCAGTTCCATCTAGCCTCTCACTGGAACTAGGACAAGACGTTAGAGACGGTATCATTCCCAGTCTCCGAACCAGTAAAGGCATGCCTGAAATGGTGGGACAGCAATATCAGTCTGAGAGAGGGACTATCCCTAGCAGTCAAGAACCCAAACCACGTGTTGTTCTCAGAAGCGTCGGATTTGGGTTGGGGTGCGACCCTGGACGGTCGGGAATGCTCGGGTCTGTGGACCTCAAGTCAGAAGAGCATGCACATCAACGGCAAGGAGCTATTAGCAGTCCACTTGGCCTTGATGAAATTCGAAAGCTTTCTTCGAAACTAAGTGGTAGAGGTCAACTCAGACAACACCACAGCTTTGGCGTACATCTCCAAGCAAGGAGGCACACACTCCTTCACGCTGCTCGAGATCGCAAGGGACCTTCTCATATGGTCAAGAAATCGAGGGATCTCCCTGTTGACGAGATTCATCCAGGGGGACTTGAACGTCTTGGCAGACTGTCTCAGTCGTAGGGGTCAGGTGATACCCACGGAATGGACCCTCCACAATGACGTGGGCAAGAGTCTTTGGGCTACTTGGGGTCAACCCACCATAGACCTCTTTGCCTCCTCGTTGACCTCGTTTGATGAGGTCCTGTTGTATGGGTTGCAGCCCTTAATACTTCAGCTCCTGGGAGTCTTTCAGCATCCTAAGAGGATCGCTGGGCTTCGTGAGGAAGATAGATTAATAAGACAGAGTAATCGTCTAAGTCAACTTCCTTACCAGGTACCTTTATATATTTGGGTTTTGTTATGATATAACTGTCAAAAACTCTAAGCATATACGCTGTAAACTTAATTAACTCTGGTCTCTACCCACCACCATGGGTGTGAATCAGCTATTATATATTCACCGGCTAAGTTAAATATTTAAAAATGATATTTTAATTATAAAATAAATTTTTGAATATACTGTACTTACCCGGTGAATATATAAATTAAAGGCCCCCCCCCTACCTCCCCGATAGAGACCCAGCAGGATGAGAAAAATTGGGTCTGTTTACATGTATATGCGGTATCTGGCCGATAGTTGGCGCTAGTGGGCACACCCGCAACCTTCATAGCGATCGCTCGCGAGTTTTTGTGTGTTTTTCTGTCGAGCCGCCGGAGGCTCAGCTATTATATATTCACCGGGTAAGTATATTCAAAAATTTATTTTATAATTAAAATATCATGTTCTGACTCTTGCTGGTCTCCTCCTGCTGTAGAACTTGCAAAGAAGTCTCCTTCTATCCCGAAGGCTCTTCTTGGTGGGGGGATTCGTGGACATTCCCTGAGTGGCTAGTTGGCTCCATCCTAGTCCTAGTGGAGGACTTAGGCAATGTTTTGAAGTCTTTAGATTCCTTCCTGGGGAGGATATAAGACTTCAACATTGATGAGGGTGGCATGTTCCATCCAATCCCTGAGTGAACCCCTTAGCGCAAAGAGAGGTTTCCTCCATTAGTGCGATGGGGGAAAGTCTCTCTTCGCGTGATTCCCTTGGAGACGGGAAATCTTTGTATGAAAGGGAAGGAGAGGCAGTCTGAGGAATAGAAGGAACCTGCGTCGAAGGTCTGCGTGGACTCAGTTCCGCCCTTGGGGAAGTGACCGTGTCTGGAACTCCTCTTTTTCTTTTCAAAGGGGTAGAAGAAGCTATGATTCTGTGTCCCAATTCAGAGAGGACAGGTTTTAAAGCCTGAGCTACGGCTCTGATCAGGACACCGAATCAGGCCTGTTGGCTGACAGACGCACTGTCAGACATACCCCTTGAAGGGAAAGGGATTGAAGGGTCCCTGGGAGGAGTCACTATAATTGGTGGGTTCGCCTGTGGTAGCTTTGGTATCCTGGACCCCTCAGGAAGTTTCCCTTCTCCCACAATGCGCGGTGGCATGCGCTTGCGGGAATGAGGCGATGGCAACCTTGCCGTACGTCGTTCTTTGGGATGTGTAGTCTCGCGCGGGAGGATATTGACACTCGCACGAGGGAGAATAATGGCGCTCGCGCGTGGGAGAGTAATGGCGCTCGCGCGTGGGAGGGTAATGGCGCTCGCGCGAGGGAGGGTAATGGCGCTCGCGCGAGGGAGGGTAATGGCGCTCGCGCGAGGGAGGGTAATGGCGCTCGCGCGAGGGAGGGTAATGGCGCTCGCGCGAGGGAGGGTAATGGCGCTCGCGCGAGGGAGGGTAATGGCGCTCGCGCGAGGGAGGGTAATGGCGCTCGCGCGAGGGAGGATAATGGCGCTCGCGCGAGGGAGGGTAATGGCGCTCGCGCGAGGGAGGATAATGGCGCTCGTGCGAGGGAGGATAATGGCGCTCGTGCGAGGGAGAATATCGGGGCTCGCACGGGAGACTGGTGGCGCGCGCAGGATTATCACGAAGAGCGCGCGGGAGTGTTTGCGCACGTCTGTGCCGGCTGTAGGGCGCGCGCAGAAGAAAGTTCCCTAGCACGCGGGCGCACAGTGGATTCATGCGGGGCGTGCGGGAGATTGTTGGCGCGCATTCCTAGGAGAGGATTGATGAGCGTGCGCATGGCGCGCATAGCCTTGCGGATGCGCGGGAGAAAGCTGGCGCACAGGTAAGCGTTGGCGCGCGGGAGAAGGCAGCATGGCTGACATCCCAGAAGTCCTGCTATCAGTGGAAAGTTGGTGTGCAGGTTTTACCTGGCCCGTAGGATGGTGCGCAATGCTGCGCACAGGAGAGTGAGATGTTGGGCGCGTAGGATGGTGCGCAGCATGGCACGCAGGAGAATGTTGGCGCACGGGAGAGTGCTGGCGTGTAGGGGAGCGTCATTGTGCAGGAGATTGATGGCGCACAGGTGAGTGTTGTCGCGCAGATGGGCGCGGGCGCTTAGGAGACTGTTGGCGCGTAGGCGCAGGGCGCGTGGGCGCAGTTTGCGCAGGCAAGAACTGGCGAGCAGGACATCGTGGGCGCATGTGTGCATGAGGGCACGCATGGCGTGTGATGGAGCTATGCTCTTGTTGGAGTGTATGCGCATGTTGGCGCGTACACTCTTGAAGCCCTGTGTTAGGGTTAGGATGAATGTCAGCGCGTAGTGATGGGGCCTGACGAGCTACTAATGAGTGCTTGTCAGGTTTCGTGGGTGTGTAGCGCGCAAGTTGTTGGCGTGCAATAGCACATTTAGATAGAGCCTTGTTAAGCCCATGAAGGAACGCCGACAGCAGGTCGGTAGGTCTGTTGGGTGGAAGGACGACCTTCCACCGAAGGAGATCGCGAACGATCTGCAGAGAGGTCCAGGACCAATGCAGGTGCAATGACGGATGATTGGTCTAGAGGCTCCTCTGCGAGGGACTGCATCGAAGATGTTGAACCAAAGAGGCGTCTCCTCACCGCAGGTGAAGGAAGGCAAGCCTTCCAACGAATACGCCCTCTGGGGGCCATTGGATCAGCAAGCTGACCTTCTGCAGTACTCCGAAGAGGAGTCTCTGTAAGTGAACTCCCCCAAGGGACAGTAGCACTAGTAGAAGAGACTGACGATGGACTTAGTTTCCCTCTAGTAGGTTGATCAGGAACGGGAGAAACTAAGCCGTCAGCTACCGTAGAGTTTGGAGTGGAAGAGGAGATGGGTGAGACCGCATTGGATACCTCTGACACCACAATGTCGACAAAAGACAGAGGATCAACCTCTGACGGTGACGACGATTGCTTGACAGCAGCACCTAATCGGATGTAGTTAAGCAAAACCTCCTTGGAGTGTGAACCCGTAAGCCCCAAGGAGGACTAAAGTTGAAATAATGAGGTTAATGACATATCCTCCCCCAGGGGGAAGACGTGGAGCTGCTTCGCTAGGGGAAGCAACGTCATCTCTCGAGACTCGAGGTTGGTTAACAATAAATCGGTCTATGCTACCACTCGACAGTCTCTCTAAAGAGACTGACCGAGTGGGAGCTTCGGAGGAGGTTTAGGCAACGGAAGAAGAGGCCTTGGGTTTTTCTCCTTTTGAAGCAACATTCGAAGGAGAAATATCCCGTTTGGACTTCTTCCGTCATCGCGAAAACCTTTCCCATTGGGAGGCAGACCACTCACTCCCTACACGTGTTGGTAATATCACACTGTTGGCCCCTACAAGAAGGACAAACGGCATGAGGATCAGTCTCGACCGCCAACATGAATGTTCCACAGGGGCGGTCGGGAAACCCAGGGCAGGTGCGCATGATCGCAGAGGCCAACTTCACATATACAGAAACTAGAAAAAGAAAAGAGCAAAAGCAATTAAATAGCTGCCAATATGATGGCGAGGATAAGAGCGGACACGTCTGACCACTATCCAAGCTGAGAGCAAAGTGAGCTCAAGCACAGGTGTGTGAGAGGGGGGGATAGCAAGCTACCCTTCCCTACTCCCGCTAACTAGCGGTGTGGGTAGTAAACCTCTGTTAAAAATGAATGGCTAGTCATTTCAGCTACGCCTAAAGTAATACCCCCTATTAAATAGCGTGCTTTGTATTCCAGTTACGGAACAAACTGTCTTTATAGTTACCATACTTGCATAACCTGAATTTTGAGATTTTTTTTTTTTTTTGTTAGGCACCATGACTGGATCAAGACTGGTCACTAAATTGCCTTCTAAGACGAGGTCGGGTAACTTAGTCTTGTACAAGGTAGCACGTCTCTGTTAAAGAGGGTCTACAGTAAGCACTAAATGGTAACATGAATCTCCAGTCTTTTTCTAAATTAGAGACAATTCTTTGAATCTCTTTTCATAATGAAGTTGGAGAGTTAAGGTGTGTAAACTGTCTTGGATTAGACCCTTTTACAAATTTGGTGGAATAAGATACCTCCGAACTTACCCTTACAGTATATGTTTTAGGTACATCCCTGCAGAAGGTTACACAAAGAAGAATGCATGTGAACATCAGCTGATTTCTCAGTTTGTTTACCCTTTGAAACGGGTTGCTCCTGGAGTGTTATTTCGTATTATCTTTGGCTCTACTAACACCTACATTAACCCCAGTATCATTACTGTATAGTGAGATGAGCTATAGTCAATTTCTTTTAGCGATGCAGATTTGCACCGACTCGCAGCGGTGCCCTTTTAGCTCGGAAAAGTTTCCTGATCGCTGATTGGTTGGACGAGATAATTTTAACCAATCAGCGATCAGGAAACTTTTCCGAGCTAAAAGGGCACCGCTGCGAGTCGGTGCAAATCTGCCTCGATAAAAGAAATGGACTATAGTGGCAGAACTTACAAGCAAATGGCAAACTCTGTCATCTGAAACTAGATGAAAATGATCCAAATTAGTTGAAACTTTGTTCACTTCTTGTGAATTTAAGGGAATCATACAATATGCCCCGCCATCCACATAAGTAATATGAGACTGCGACTTTTTACTACCTTTCGGGTGAGAAGCACTTGCTTTAACAAGCGGAGGAATATTTGGATCAGTACATCATGCTTGGTCTTCTGCCTCACACTAGCTGTCTTATAGAGTGACTAGGATTGAGGAATTGGAAGGGTTGGCAGCCGAAGGAACTAAAGTACCTTTGTATGTAAAGATTTTGAAGCTCTGCATAAGGCTTTCAAAGCTGTGTAGCGCAGTGTGTGATCAAAACTGTTACCAAATGAAATTAGAATGACTATGAGGGGTTGGGTTAGGTTTGGACATGGTTTGAGAACCAGAATTACCAAGATTAAAGGAGAATTCACTAGATTTCTGAAGTTTATAAAGAAAGCAAGTGATATCAAGAGCTTATGAAGTTCATCACTATTAAGAGATGGTTATATTCAAGTAGCCTAGTCTTCTGTGGTGTCTCCCCTGAATAAAGAGTAAATTTCCTTTTGCACTTTGAATTGTTAAATTGATTGGCATCCATTGAAACACTTTTCCACAAGAGGTACCAGGAGCGAAACACACACTTCACAATGATTATTTAAATCATAGTATTGCCCCCAACATGATACACAAAAGAAATTTGGATCATGATCTCTCTGAAATAATTCCTGCGCACACTCTAGGCAGTAATTGCTAACTAAACCAGGGGAAGACATATGTGAGTGCAGTAAGTAAACAATCTTAGTGTGATTGCGGCTGTTCAACGATGATGATGAAGACTAGATTACAAAGCCACAACCTGGGCTTTTCACCCTTACGCAAGAGTTCCATTCCCTTGTTAACAGCATGTATTTATTGAAATAAAACAAAATGGGATAATTTTAAAATTTTAAATTATACTGCAAGTATTGATTAAATCTGGGTTCTGGAGAAGTACAGCAATACAGTATGAGCATCAGGGGAGATTCACAGAAATTATACAAATTAATTTAAATATTTGCAATATTCCTTTTATATTAAGAATTTTTTATTAATTTTTAGTCCTTTTTCATTGTTATTGCATGACATAGAGATTGATGTTAAGTCATGTAAAATGGCGTAAGATTTTCTCTTTTAAATTAATATTTAAGGATAAGCGACGTAAAGTCGGAAGTGACATGTCAAACCAACGTAAAGAGGAGTATTACGTACTGGATTGCATTTGCTGTATTTGTCTAAATAATAATTTTAAATTGATTTTCATTTCAGGCCACAGAAATATGTTTGGCATGGCTCCAACTTGGATGGTGAGAGGGCTCTCTCATCCTACTGTGATGCTTGGCACACGAATGCCAAAGACGTGGTGGGCTTAGCATCATCACTGCACAAGAATCGCCTCCTGGGTCAGGAGAGGATGGGCTGCCACAATTCCTTTGCTGTCTTGTGCATTGAAGCCACTGGCAAAGCCCACTTTAGGCGGAGACGCTATGCACCTCACTCCTCACTCACTTCTTCGTCTGTAGATCAGGAAATGACCAGTGAAGAGTATCAAGAATTCTTACATAAGATTGTGAGTGAAAAAAATGTGTGAGAAGCAGCTTTTCAATAATTATACTTGTATTTCAAACAGTGAGTGATCTTAGTCACTTAAAAAGGCAAATAAATGTGAAAGTTGCTTAAAAATAAACTTCCACAGGTGAAAAGTCATGACAGTAAGTTACTACTTATATTTGGTGCTGATTTAAACAATAGAACCCCACCTTAACATTTCTTCGTACAGGACAACATGCCAGAACTAAGGAGTACCATATCCAACCCTTACTGATGGACAGTTATATTTAATATGATTGTATTGTGATCTACCTGTTAAGAAACAACGATTTTCCCCTTGTAATTATTCTCTCAAGAGTCACAGAGACACAAAACAACAGCAGTATCTGTTGTTGTACGTAATATTACGGGTCGTGGCTCTTTGGAGGTAAAGCTGCTTTATTTAAAAGTCTTAATCAGTGTTACCAATATATGTTAGCCGTTGTAGCTCTTTTAGCAAAACCAGGAGTAGCTTTCTGGTAGTTCGCTTTGCAAGGTCTCCATAAAAGAGGAGATAACTCAGAAACTGCTTCAAGTTTCAGTGACCACTCTCCCTCAAGATTCATTCTTCACTCTACTTTGTGTGATTTAGAACGCTGAAAATTCGACACTTTACCAGCAATGAGTGCAAGATTTTAAAATTTGACTTCAGTGTCAAGAGTACAAGGAACATTATTTATATTAAGGCTTCTCAGGTCCAGGGCAAAGAAGAAAAACAATCTTAACTGAATGACTTGAGCCAAAGCATAAGTGTTTACCTTTTTCTTCTAGGAATAAACATTTGGTAATGTCTTATTCTTGTGTATTCATAAAAGATAAGCGAAGGTCAGTGTTCATCACAATGTCATAAATATAATAAGTAACTGTTACCTTATATTGTAGGTACTGGATTTTATTAGGCAAATGTAGGAGAATTGTTTTGAAATTCCAGAGTGCCATAGTTTATTTATTTGAAAAAAGTCATATTCTGAAATATGAACTGAAATGTTTTGTAGTTTAGATTATATTTAAAACAGTTGTCCTTTTAACATTTATCAGAATATTGAAAATTATAATGTTTAGAGGGAACAAATTTTATATTTTCTCATCTTTTATTTCTATAATGGCTATTGCCGAATGATATACCATGCAATTCAACATTATTGCTGGTCTTTGATTAATTATGCAAGGTAATGAAACAATTACTCAAAACTAAAATTCAAAAAGTTAATCCCTAATTTTTTTATAATAGGATTTAAGGAAATAAAATTTCCCATTTTACTCCATTGTTATATCAAATCTATTAAATAGGGACTGACTTATTCCTGAGAAAATTATCTCTACATTCTAGATACTAATAAGTTCAAATGATGCTTTTATAATATGTTTTTGGTGAAATCAGTGCAGTAGCAAAAATGTACACTGAAAGTGCATCTTCACATTTCAGCAGTGTAAATACATATCTATATTCTACTTAAATGGCTCAGCCAAGTTGGTTCCTATCTGTTAAGAAAACCGCAGTTGCTATTCTACAGAGAAGTAAAATGCCACTGCTATTTGATCTTCCATTTTTGCCATTTGCTTGCTCTTTAAAATGTCATGTGAAGAGTCACTTGTGCTTTTAAAAATGTTGTTCTCTGTGTTCCCCCCATCGTATGTGTAGCGGCTAATTAAAAAGATAAATAACTTTGTAATGAACTGGATGAGCACCAACCAGATGTTTTAACATGGCTTTAAGAACTCTAATGAAGGAAACTACTTCAATAGGGCTATTAATCTACAAGTGAATCGGCCATATTCCTGGTCACTTCCAATAATTTAAACTCCCTTACCCCCTCTCTCATCCATTTTAAGCCAGAAGTCTATCTTACCTACCTTCTCAGTTTAAGCTGAACTACGATTTCTATTTTGTCGGCTTTTGGTTTCTATTTTGTCCACTACAAGCCAAGGCTGTAGAATATCTCTTTGAAGCAAATACTCTCCATATTTGTCTTCCTTTTAGGATTATCTTTAAAAGGATGGATAAATCATGTATAATTAGAATCTCTGGATAATGTTGCATCATCATACTGTATGTAATTTTAATACCAGTAATGTGTTCTTTATATTTATGTAGGAGATAACAGATACTGCTATAGGTATTGCTACCATACAGTCAGATTAAACCCTATTTAATTCCCATGAATGTGTGAGTAAAGGAAAGGAAATGTTGATCCTACATTTCATTTGAAAATAAAGAGCAACCTATTGGAAATTAACTGCTTTAGAATTTCCATCATCAAAAGTAGCTTTATTATTTTGCTCAGAACTTTCTAAACATAAACATCTCCTTTATGTCTATGGCATTTTTATATTTTATAAATCCTTAATTTCGTACCAATGATAAAATAAAATTTACCTAAAATGTTAATAGATGACTAGACTTGTCTGTTCCTTAGGGCATTTGAAAATGTACGTAGGGTCAACATCTCCTTGCAACTAAAGTTTTATCATTTCCTGAAATGTATGAGAAATTAGGGGGTTAAGCTTTGTAAAGTATGAATAGCTATTGTGTTTTTAATTCATTTACAATATTTTATGCTTATTTTATGGGTAAGTTTACTTTTGTTGAGTTTTCCATTGTGAAATATTCCTCATAGTGGGGACATCAAGTAAAACAAAGCTCCATTTGTCTCTCATAAAACAAATATTCTATGAAAAAATATCCTTACCATAAATTATTAATGAAATTAAGGGGAAGAACCAATTATTTCTTGCATGTAAAGTAAGCAAAGAACCATAATCACTTTTACATATCAATTAAAATTAAACGAAAATTCTCTGCCCTTCTCATCTCAATGAAAATGATTAAACATAACACTTGTAATCTTTGCGTATACAATAACAAATATTTCTCTAGATATTTTTTAATGAAACTACACCATGAACATTTTGGAATAATATAAGGTAATCAATCCTGGTACTTGCCAAGGGAGTTACAGTAGTACCTCAGTATACAAGTTTAGTTCGTTCCAGGAGCAAGCTCATAAACCAAAAATTATCCCCACAAGAAATAAAGATAGTTCATTTGATGCAATCAACATGTTCATAAATGCACATACTGTATATACTTATTTTTAAAGGTTTGTAATGTTATTTAAAGAAGAAATTATTGCTTCTAACATCAGAAATGAATAGAAATTAATAATTCACAATAAAAATTAGAAATTAACTTGCATTTTACCTTTGAGGAGAGTCGTGGCTTGCGTACAGGAGACGAGAGGCAGCAGGGGTCATTTCATGGAGGGAGAATCTCCCTCTGTAAGAACTTCTGGTAAAATATCATTCTCTTGAATGGCGTTCACTATAACTAACTGAATCATTTAATTTACACTTTTTAGACACTTTCTCGTCTTCTTTTAGTTACGTTTAATTTTGACATGGAATCTATCTAGAGATTAACTTTTTGTTTTTTCTTTAAAATTGTATGGAAATGTGACGTAGGCTTGCCTGCCTAAACTTTGTCTGGATTGTGGGTTTCTTCAAAATTTTCTAGGGTTTTCCACACTTAACTTTTCTATTACTTCACTCAAGGTGAGAGGTTTGTCACTCTACCCCTCCTCTTCCCCAGATGAAATATTCTCCACTGTTTCTTATTGTTGCTCCTTATGCAACTCAGTTATCAGCTGCTCATTATGTTCCTGTAGCCAATTGCTGATGTAATCCCTGTCCACCTTCAACCCCATTGTCTTGCCCAAGGACACAATTTCATCATCAACTGCCTCCTACTGCATGGGTTCAAGTCCCTTAAAACCACATTCTGTGATGCAATCAGGCCACAGTTTGCTCCATGCAAAATTGAGGGTTCTCTTGGTGACCCCTTCTCAGGCTTTATCAATCCTTTTGAGGGAGTTGTCGTGTGGAAATGTACTTCCCAAAACTCTCGTAGGATGAGCTTGGTCCCTTCAATGACCTCGAAACATCGCTTGAACATTGCTTTTGTGTACAGATTTTTTATAGTTGGAGATCACCCGCTGATCCATGGGTAAGAAAATTGTAGTAGTATTGGGGAAAATTGTAGTAGTATTGGGCGGCAGGATCTTGATGAATTTGAACTTGTCCAATAGGTCGTCTTCAATAGCTGGAGGATGGGCAAGACCATTGGGAGATCTCTGTCCATAAGGTACTTTTTGACTTCAGGTCCAAAATCCTCATTAACCCATTTGACAAACAAAATGCTTGTCACCCAAGCCTTGTTATTTGACCTCCACGTGACTATTTTTTTCTGCACCTTGTGCTTTCAAAATGTTCATGGATTCTCAGATTGATTCACCTGGAAAGGTTTAACTTTGCAATCCCCACTGTCTTGAGCACAGAACCGCAGGATTAGATTGTCTTTCATGGACTTTTGACTGGAAATTACCTTCTCTTCTGTAGTAATGAGGCACCTCCTGGGCATCTTTTTTCCAAAGACTGGTCTTGTTGGGGCATCCAAGACTGAATCGACGAACCTTTTAAATTCAGACATGAATATCTCTGCTGCCTTGACATTGGAGTTCGCAGCCTCACTATTCCGCACAACCCACTGTGGATGCCTCTTCATCTCTTGAAGTTTTCAAACTGGCCATGGCTTGCTTTGAATGTTAATTTTTTTTTTTTTTTTTTATGGTTTGCTATTATACCTGGCTCAGCTAATTTTTTCAAAAGTTCAGCACACAAATTTATGTTTTCAATTATAGTATCACCTCCTAACTGCTTCTCATTGA
Organism: Palaemon carinicauda; assembly: GCF_036898095.1. Classification (NCBI taxonomy): domain Eukaryota; kingdom Metazoa; phylum Arthropoda; class Malacostraca; order Decapoda; family Palaemonidae; genus Palaemon; species Palaemon carinicauda. The sequence goes on along the minus strand of NC_090730.1, from coordinate 4,077,906 downwards.
TCAAGATGAGAAGGAAGTTTTCAATGTTATCTAGAATATGCAGCCATTGTTTTGCAGCAGCATTAATTGCTTGGGTTTCCTTTACCTCAGTATTTTGCAAATTATCAACGTTCTAAAATCGTACATTTCTGCCAGGTTCCACATGTGTACCTTGATTACGCGTCTCAATAATTTCTTTTTTCATCTAATAAGGTTATCATCTTTCTTGATCACCTTGGGAGCCTTTGTTGAGATGCTGTACTTCATTCCCCCCGTTATCCCTACATTAAGGAGTATGTTGCCTAATGCCATCAAAGGCATCGTCTTCCACTAAACCTCTTCTCTCCATATCATCCTTCACCTATCTCAACCTTTAGTTCTCTACCTCGCTCTCGATCTTTCCCCCTTCCCCTAACGTTCCTCCCAGCCCTCCCCACTATTCATTCTCAACACGTGCCCATACTATCTCAGCCGCCTCGCTCTCGATCTTTCCCCCTTCCCCTAACGTTCCTCCCAGCCCTCCCCACTATTCATTCTCAACACGTGCCCATACTATCTCAGCCGCCTCGCTCTCGATCTTTCCCCCTTCCCCTAACGTTCCTCCCAGCCCTCCCCACTATTCATTCTCAACACGTGCCCATACTATCTCAGCCGCCTCGCTCTCGATCTTTCCCCCTTCCCCTAACGTTCCTCCCAGCCCTCCCCACTATTCATTCTCAACACGTGCCCATACTATCTCAGCCGCCTCGCTCTCGATCTTTCCCCCTTCCCCTAACGTTCCTCCCAGCCCTCCCCACTATTCATCCTCAACACGTGCCCATACTATCTCAGCCGCCTCGCTCTCGATCTTTCCCCCTTCCCCTAACGTTCCTCCCAGCCCTCCCCACTATTCATTCTCAACACGTGCCCATACTATCTCAGCCGCCTCGCTCTCGATCTTTCCCCCTTCCCCTAACGTTCCTCCCAGCCCTCCCCACTATTCATTCTCAACACGTGCCCATACTATCTCAGCCGCCTCGCTCTCGATCTTTCCCCCTTCCCCTAACGTTCCTCCCAGCCCTCCCCACTATTCATCCTCAACACGTGCCCATACTATCTCAGCCGCCTCGCTCTCGATCTTTCCCCCTTCCCCTAACGTTCCTCCCAGCCCTCCCCACTATTCATTCTCAACACGTGCCCATACTATCTCAGCCGCCTCGCTCTCGATCTTTCCCCCTTCCCCTAACGTTCCTCCCAGCCCTCCCCACTATTCATTCTCAACACGTGCCCATACTATCTCAGCCGCCTCGCTCTCGATCTTTCCCCCTTCCCCTAACGTTCCTCCCAGCCCTCCCCACTATTCATCCTCAACACGTGCCCATACTATCTCAGCCGCCTCGCTCTCGATCTTTCCCCCTTCCCCTAACGTTCCTCCCAGCCCTCCCCACTATTCATTCTCAACACGTGCCCATACTATCTCAGCCGCCTCGCTCTCGATCTTTCCCCCTTCCCCTAACGTTCCTCCCAGCCCTCCCCACTATTCATCCTCAACACGTGCCCATACTATCTCAGCCGCCTCGCTCTCGATCTTTCCCCCTTCCCCTAACGTTCCTCCCAGCCCTCCCCACTATTCATTCTCAACACGTGCCCATACTATCTCAGCCGCCTCGCTCTCGATCTTTCCCCCTTCCCCTAACGTTCCTCCCAGCCCTCCCCACTATTCATTCTCAACACGTGCCCATACTATCTCAGCCGCCTCGCTCTCGATCTTTCCCCCTTCCCCTAACGTTCCTCCCAGCCCTCCCCACTATTCATCCTCAACACGTGCCCATACTATCTCAGCCGCCTCGCTCTCGATCTTTCCCCCTTCCCCTAACGTTCCTCCCAGCCCTCCCCACTATTCATTCTCAACACGTGCCCATACTATCTCAGCCGCCTCGCTCTCGATCTTTCCCCCTTCCCCTAACGTTCCTCCCAGCCCTCCCCACTATTCATTCTCAACACGTGCCCATACTATCTCAGCCGCCTCGCTCTCGATCTTTCCCCCTTCCCCTAACGTTCCTCCCAGCCCTCCCCACTATTCATTCTCAACACGTGCCCATACTATCTCAGCCGCCTCGCTCTCGATCTTTCCCCCTTCCCCTAACGTTCCTCCCAGCCCTCCCCACTATTCATCCTCAACACGTGCCCGTACTATCTCAGCCGTCACACTCTTATCACCTCTGTAATCTTCACTACGCCTGCAATTCTTATGTCATAATTTTCCAATCTTTCAAGCAGTGATATTCCATAATTCACCTTAGGATTCTCAACTCTTTTCAAGATTTGCTTCTTCTTTTCGTCTTGAGAGTCCACGTGTTTTCATTAAGACTGGTCTTATTACTGTGCTATAGTGCTATAAATCTAAACTTTCAGCTTGATATGCATTTTTTTTTTTTATCACATACACTCCTGCTACCTCCCTCTACTTCCCCTCAAATTCGGCCTCACATCCTCCCTCTTGACTAAAAGTAGATCTCAAGATCTAAATTATTTCATGTTTTATAACCAAGCCTCTACTTTCATGTATGGGTATCCTGCCCCTACCTAACTTACATCTCGCCATAACCTCAGTCTTATCCATGTTTACCCTCAAAGCATCGCTCTCCAAAGGCTAAAACCCTTCTCTGTAAGTCTTCCCCATTTTTAGTGGTATCACCAAATCATCTGCATATAGCAACTCCCACAACTCTTCATTTCGGATCTCTTCACTAAACACTTCCATAACCATCAGAAATAGAAACGGGCTTTTAATGCTAAACCCTGGTGTAATCTAACACTAACTTCAAAAGGTTTTCGTTTCCCCAACTGCAGTTATTACTTTTGTCCTTGTTCTTTAGTACATGATCTCAACCTCCCTCGGACTTTCCTCTTCCCCAAGCGCTGAAACATAATTTCTCTTGGGATGCCGTATTGTAAACTTTTAACTTGAAATGAACATAAATCGCAATTCTATAAAGAACACGCTGTTACACTTTATAAAATCGCACTCCTAAAAGCACCCGCAAGATAACTTCAGGTGATGCGGGTAGGAGTATTGCAGAGTGAAAGAGTGAAGGTATGAGTAGGTGGGGAGGTATGCGAGCAAAACCAAAACAAAATTATGTGAAAATCATGTGAATACTTCTGCACAATGCATATTAATCTTGTTATTTTTCCACACACGATTCAAATACGGACGGAGATTTTTGCTCGCAGACTGATACAATACTCATATACCGATCTGATTGTATTCCAAGTTACTCGTAAACTGAGGTATTGCTGTAAACGCTATCTAATTTGTAATAATGTTACAAAAACATCAGATATATCCTCTTGATGAAGCTGATGATTTTATAATTACTGTACCCTCATATCATTGGTGTTGTCTAACAAGATGTATTTTGCATCCATTTTTGTTTCTTGATTATTATTTTTATTGTTTTTAGTTTTTTAGTAAATTTAAGATGTTGATGTAGTTCTTGAATTTTTGTAGTTCTCTATTGTTTTTGTAGGTTTTTTAATTATTTGCTGGTAACTAGTCATGTATGTTGTACTCTAGGAGTAAACCAGCAACAAGCTCTCTAAGATTATGTAGTTCAACAGAATAAGTATTATTCCAAATATGTAGGAATTTGGAAACACTTGAAGTTGCATTGTCTCTTCTGTAAAGCCATATTTGCTGAAATGATAATCAATTTTTTGTAATTGTGTACGATACTTTAAACTACTGTAGTTTTTTTTTTTAGGCTCAGTGGCATTCCAAATCAGTTGTGTGCAGATATTTTTGACAATTGCTAAAATATTAGGCTGATCTGTGTGAGTTTGAACAGGCATATTGGTACTGTTAGCTATCATTCAGTGTAGAATGATGCAATAATCTCCAAAAAAAAATCACTTTACCATTGCTTTAAAGTGTTAAATCAAATCAAAGGATGTATAGACATTGTAAAATCATATTCAATAGGTACTAAAATTCTGAGTTTGGAGATTAAAATAAGTAACCATTAGCAATTTAAACTGATCAAAGTTTATACTGTTTTGGTTCCCTTGTATGATTGCCAGATTTCTGAAAGATGTGTAAACTAAATAGATTGCCAACTTTTATCCAAAAATAAAACTTTACAGCATTACTAAATTCCTCTTTGCATATGATAAATGCTGTAACTAATCTTGGTTTTCCTATTTAAAGCCTGATTAATGTGTATTTTTTTAGCTATTTAAATTATAGCCATTAAATGTAGTAGTGCGTATCTAATGCACAAGCTGGAAATGGTTGTTGAAGCATAATAAGGTATTTAGCGAATCGTGTAGTCTGGATACTTCTGACCTAAGACCTCTTTGACTGAGATGGGGGAAGGTGTTGAAGGAGGAAATAATTACCTAGAAACTATCTTTAAAAATAGCTATTTATTCCTACATACAATACAAACTTTCATCTTTCAATATTGGGCAGGGGACTCGCTTATTGGTACAAGTCCCCATGAGATTAGAAACTGTTAGGACCGGATCCAGTAAGAGTTTATGGAAAAATCTGTAATGTCGCACAAAATCAAGCTTATATTCCTTAATCCTTTCAGCTCCAGGTGCTCCCAAATGATTTGGTCCTTAAGCAAAGTTTTTTACATTACTCGTTTACATCACAATGTGATTCTGCTCAAAAAAGGACTGAAGCAGTAGATGCATGCGAAAGAAGAGACAATGCAAGACCGAGACCAAGTCAGTGAGAGACGAGGCGTTGTGCTGTATGGAGAGGGAAACAGCTCGAAGCATGCCAGGTGCAAAGGAGCACAGTCAGTTCGAAAACGTCGGGCCGCGAGAGTACTCAAAACGGGAAACAGCGATTGTGATATTTTATTTAATAGGTTATATGGTTTTCTGTATTGCAAATGACCAAATCCCTGAGTACCAAGGGCCGACTGTATTACTAAATATAAACTACATCATATGGTGCTGAAAGGAGCAGAAATAGTGGACATAAATTATGTCCAATGCCCTTCAAAGGTCGTTGCCAAAAACGGGATAGGGTTAGAATTATCATCCGTCCTCCTTGTTAATGAGGATGGGGACCTACTACTTATCTGACATCTAAAAGAAAGGGTACACCTGGAGCTTCTTGCGGAGCTGGGTGACAAATGGATTGGTCATCAGGGACTACCCCACCTAAAGTCTTTATGCTATGCAAGAATGTAAGAACCAGTCTGTCCTTATAACTTCCCCATATGGTGCACAGTAGTTGATTGGCTAATATGTTACTGTACTACAGCCTGAAATGTACTTCGCTGAGAGCCTTATGGCTAGTGACTAGTGAACCTCCAACTTGTGCTCTTGCTTTTTCATCTGACAGAGGGAGACTTTCTCCCTGTCTATTGACACGTACTAAAGAGACTGCTTCAATCCTGAAGCAATTAAACCTTTGAAACCACCAGGATCAGCCAATTATCTAGATGCTACTGTATATCCAGACCACTCCTGTGAAAAGTACAATACACTACTCGATTGAAGGCTAAATCAACCTACTTCCAAGAGGACTGATGGACTTGTCCTTCAAATCCACTGAAAGTAGTTTCTCCCTCTTTGAAAGAAGACAATACAAACCTGACCATTTACAATTTGACTGAGTTTAACCAATAAAACTGTTCAATGGAAAGAGGTCGATGACTAACCTTACCCATATAGTGATCGCCCATGACTACCTACACTTTTTCCCAAGTAAATAAAATTTTCAGTTCACTGACAGCAGGAGCTTTGTTACTTTGGAGGATGAGAAGGTGAAATGGAGGCCAACAGTTCTTAAAGGGTAGTAAGTAACTGTCCAAAGGACATTTATTACCAGACTCCTAGTGCTGTGAACTTCCTCTATGGCAAGACAGGTATGATCGACTTGCAGCATTCCATTCCAATGATATGTATTATATACTGTCAAATTTTCATATACTGTAAGTAAATGATAAAAGAAAGAAAATATGGGTAATTACACCTAATAGAGCTCAAAGGATTAAATGAAGGAAGCTTGTTGCAAGTATCACATCCCAGTAGCCCCACTCTTCCCGCTCGATTAAACCCGAGAAGGACCACAAAAAGGTTGGTCAGTATCCATATCTCAAGGGCAAGAAATTCGCTGATACTTCCTGCTGGAATTATGAAGAGGTCTAAGCCTTTTTGTACCCAAGCTAGAGGGCATGATCATTCTCAAATGCTTGCCCATGGCTACATTTTAGGATCCAGGGGTCCTGAAGGAAACATGTTATTTTCATTAGTAAAATAAATTTTTGAATATACTTACCCGATAATCATGTAGCTGTCAACTCCGTTGCCCGACAGAATTCTACGGAAGGGATACGCCAGCGATCGCTATACAAGAGGGGGGTGTACTCACAAGCGCCACCTGTGGCCAGGTACTGCAGTACTTCTTGTTGACACCACCTCAATTTTTCCTCGGTCCACTGGTTCTATGGGGAGGAAGGGTGGGTCAATTAAATCATGATTATCGGGTAAGTATATTCAAAAATTTATTTTACTAATGAAAATAACATTTTTCAATATTAATCTTACCCGATAATCATGTAGCTGATTCACACCCAGGGAGGTGGGTGAAAACCAGTGTACATGTATATCAAGAAGCTAAGTATCCCGTATTTCATATTATCAGTTATTCAAAATAACAATGAAATTATAAGTACCTGGTAAGGAAGTCGACTTGAGCCATTACTCTGCCTTAAATAAGTTCGTCTTCCTTACTGAGCGCAGCGTTCCTCTTAGGAGGCTGAACAACTCTAAGGTGCTGAAGTATCAAGGGCTGCAACCCATACTAAAGGACCTCATCACAACCTTTAACCTCAGCGCTTCTCAAGAAAGAATTGACCACCCGCCAAATCAACAAGGATGTGGAAGGCTTCTTAGCCGACCGTACAACCCATAAAAAGTATTCAAGAGAAAGATTAAAAGGTTATGGGATTATGGGAATGTAGTGGCTGAGCCCTCGCCTACTACTGCATTCGTTGCTACGAATGGTCCCAGGGTGTAGCAGTACTCGTAAAGAGACTGGACATCTTTGAGATAGAATGATGCGAACACTGACTTGCTTCTCCAATAGGTTGCATCCATAACACTCTGCAGAGAACGGTTCTGTTTGAAGGCCACTGAAGTAGCCACAGCTCCCACTTCATGTGTCCTTACCTTCAGCAAAGCAAGGTCTTCTTCCTTCAGATGAGAATGTGTTTCCCTAATCAGAAGCCTGAATAGGTAAGAAACTGAGTTCTTAGACCTTGGAAAAGAAGGTTTCTTGATAGCACACCATAAGGCTTCTGATTGTCCTCGTAAAGGTTAAGACCTTTTTAGATAGTACCTAAGAGCTCTAACTGGGCAAAGTACTCTCTCCAGTTCATTCCCCACCAAGTTGGACAGGCTTGGGATCTCGAACGACTTAGGCCAAGGACGTGAAGGAAGCTCGTTTAGCAAAAACCGAGCTGCAAGGAACATGTAGCCGTTTCAGATGTGAAAACAATGATCCTGCTGAAGGCGTGGATCTCACTTACTCTTTTAGCTGTTGTCAAGCACACGAGGAAAAGAGTTTTTAATGTGAGGTCCTTAAAAGAGGCTGATTGGAGAGGTTCAAATCTTGATGACATAAGGAACCTTAGGACCACGTCTAGATTCCAGCCTGGAGTGGACAACCGACGTTCCTTTGAGGTCTCAAAAGACCTAGGGAGGTCCTGTAGATCTTTGTTGGTGGAAAGATCCAAGCCTCTTGTGGCGGAAAACCGCTGCCAACATACTTCTGTAACCCTTGATCGTAGGAGCTGAAAGGGATCTTACTTTCCTTAGATGTAACAGGAAGTCAGCAACCTGGGTTACAGTGGTACTGGTTGAGGAAACTGCATTGGTCTTGTACCAGCTACGGAAGACTTCCCCTTGAGACTGATAGATTCTGAGAGTGGATGTTCTCCTTGCTCTGGCAATCGCTCTGGCTGCCTCCTTCGAAAAGCCCCTAGCTCTTGAGAGTCTTTCGAAAGTCTGAAGGCAGTCAGACGAAGAGCGTGGAGGTTTGGGTGTACCTTCTTTACGTGAGGTTGACGTAGAAGGTTCACTCCTAGAGGAAGAGTCCTGGGAATGTCGACCAGCCATTGCAGTATCTCTATGAACCATTCTCTCGCGGGCCAGAGCGGAGCCAACCAACGTCAGCCGTGTCCCTTTGCGAGAGGAGAACTTCTGAAGTACCCTGTTGACAATCTTGAACGGCGGGAATGCATACAGGTCGAGATGGGACCAATCCAGCAGAAAAGCATCCACGTGAACTGCTGCTGGGTCTGGAATCGGAGAACAATACAACAGGAGTCTCTAGGTTATCGAGGTAGCGAACAGATCTATGGTTGGCTGACCCCACAGGGCCCAAAGTCTGCTGCAAACATTCTTGTGAAGGGTCCACTCTGTGGGGATGACCTGACCCTTCCGGCTGAGGCGATCTGCCATGACATTCATACCGCCCTGAATGAACCTCGTTATCAGCGTGAGCTTTCGATCTTTTGACCAGATGAGGAGGTCCCTTGCGATCTAGAACAACTTCCACGAAAGAGTCCCTCCCTGCTTGAAGATGTAAGCCAGGGCTGTGGTGTTGTCAGAGTCCACCTCCACCACCTTGTTAAGCTGGAGGGACTTGAAGTTTATCAAGGCCAGAAGAACCGCCAATAACTCCTTGCAATTGATGTGAAGTGTCCTTTGCTCCTGATTCCATGTTCCCGAGCATTCCTGTCCGTCCAAAGTCGCACCCCAGCCCGTGTCTGATGCGTCCGAGAGGAGACGGCGGTCGGGTTTCTGAACAGCCAAAGGTAGACTTCCTTGAGAAGAAAGCTGTTCTTACACCACGCGAGAGAAGACCTCCTCTCTTCGGAAACAGGAACTGAGACCGTCTCTAGCGTCATGTCCTTTATCCAGTGAGCAGCTAGATGATACTGAAGGGGGGGGAGGTGGAGTCTCCCTAACACGATGAACAGGGCCAGCGATGAAAGTGTCCCTGTTAGACTCATCCACTACCTGACTGAGCATCGGTTCCTTCTCAGCATGCTCTGGATGCATTCTAGGGCTTGGAAGATCCTTGGGGCCGACGGAAAAGCCTGAAAAGCTCGACTCTGAAGATCCATACCCAGGTAGACAATGGTCTGGGATGGGACGAGCTGAGACTCCTCAAAACTGACCAGGAGGCCCAGTTCCTTGGTCAGATCCAAAGTCCATCTGAGAATCTCCAGACAGCGACGACTTGTGGGAGCTCTTAAAAGCCAGTCGTCTGACGGAGCCGGACACAAGATCATGGTACTGCTGCACAGTCTGTGAACTGTCAACCATGGGGAAGCGAGGAAGTACAGTGACAACCCGAAGCTGTCTAGACTGTCTGGGTCGTACAGACAACTCCTTATCGGGTTGCTGAGGTTGCCGCACTGCGTCACAACAAGTCACTTCTGCTGGTTGTTGAACGTCTTCCCAGTGACACACTGACTCCGTAAACAAAAAATCCTCTAACAAGGACTAAGCTTGGACTGCATGTCTTGCAACACAGCTCAAGGTCTATGGGAGCAGGTGTGGTAACAGATGGGGTTATCGACTGAAGTGGAACCATTACCTTCCCTGGAAGCATGTTATGCTTAAATAAAAGTCCATAGGAGGCTACGCAGCTAAAGGCTCCTCTCCAAATGACAGAGTCCTCAAGGGAATATCAGAAGGAGGGAGAAAAGCACTTTCTCATCTACAGGGACCATATCCGAGAAAAGCTAAGTTCTCTCAGTGAGGGTTTCACTGGTGCAAAAGCAGCAGACTAGAAGGCAACGTTATGAAACTGCTTGACAGTCTAGTGAGTTGGCAACAACCAAAGATGTGTGACTGAGAAGCATGCGGTAAGGTATGCAGAGCATGCTGTATGCAGAGCATGCTGTATGTAGAGCATGCTGTAAGGTAAGCAGAGCATGTTGCATGGCGTGTAACATTTCTCAGAAATTCCATGACCAGTGCTAGATTGAGTAATATCGCATTACTGTCCATTGAAAGTGCACGTGCCGAGGGAATTGATTTAGACTGTTTTGTTGATGAATTTGATAGCCGGCATGATAATCGTAGAATTAAGCTGCACTAAATATACGCACTATAATCTACTTCACCTCAGGAAAGGGAAACTCGCCCTGTTGGCAACACTGCATTACTTCATGCATGCTTGCATGGGGTTTTAATATCAACATAATATTTACATTACATTCATAACTCATGATTCATTTTTGTTTTGAAGATATTTTTGCCATATTTTGCGATTTTGTTAAAAATATATTGCAAGGAATACATATATATTTGTTTATTTAAGTAATACGAATAACTTCCATTATCATAATGTTTGTGTAGGCATACATGTATATGATTACAAATGCAAGTTATGAAAGTAATGAGGTGTTATTATTGTCATTTGTTATTTCAAAGTTGAATGGGAAGAGGCTCAAGTTGAGGAGAAAGTGGCAGATGCATGCGTTGAGGTGGCTGACTCATAGCATGAGGTTCCTGCCTCAAGAGTTGCGCTTGCCTCAAGGGTTGAGGTGGCTGCGCAGAGAGAGGCTCTTGACTCACGAGTTGAGGTTCTTGAGGTGTGAGCTGCGAGAGTTGAGGTAGCGGCTGCGCAGAACGCAGTTCCTGTCTCACGAGTTGAGGTTCCTGAGGAGCTAGCCTCAAGAGTTGAGGCTCTCGCCTTGAGGAAAGTTGAGGTAGCAGCTGCGAGAGCTGAGGTGGCTGCCTCAAGGATGGTAGAGGTTGTCGTACCTCAAAAGGTTGTTGCCTCGAAGATGGTCTAACTGCAAGAAAATCTTGCCTCAAGGCAAAAGACTCCTGCTCCCATTGTTGAGGTTGCCTTAAGGAAGGTTGAGGTTGCTGCACAACGCTGGTAACTGGCAACTCCGAACGCGGTAAGGTAGCTTGAGGAACCTCAACTTCGTACGCCTGGCAGACTGGACTGCGGTGAGGCGGAGCGCTCGCAGGAGGAGGTGTAACCTTCTCAGCCTGAAACTCACGCATTAAGACCGCAAGCTGCGACTGCATGGACTGCAGCAAAGTTATCTTGGGATCAACAGACGATAAGGTCTGTTGAGGCAAAGCCTTAACAGAAGATGAGGTCTGTTGAGGCATCGCCTTACCTCTCTTAGGAGGTGTGCAGTCACCTGATGACTGCGGAGAGTCAGAGCTAACCCAATGACTGCATCCGGGTTGTTGAACTCTAGAGGTCTGGACTTTACGTTTAAGAGGTCTTGAGACCTGAGTCCAGCGTTTTCTCCCCGAAATTTCTTCTGCAGACGAGTAAAATAAGGGCTCAATCGTCTGCGGGTGGGAGTGACGGTCTCTGTAAGACACGCCCGCAACCACCGAGGATACTTCTGTGCGCCGATCAAGGCCTGCCGAACCCTTTTGCCCTTCGACATTGCTTCTCCCCTGGGCTTGGGAGCTTGCAAGAGGTCCCGGACTGGGAGGACGACTGGCACGCACAGAAGTACCCTCACGCACAACACTGACACACTTTGCTCTAATCACTTATCACTTTTGATTTTCTGTTTGCACTTATTTCACTGAACTCGAAACTTTAAGTGGTTTGTACCTGAAACACGCAATTCTATCCTTCCTTAAAAGTTAGTAATTGCGAAAACAGAATTACAATGTAACAGAAAAATATAATGAAAGATAAATAATTCAGTGGCTGGAAAGAGACTAAACACTAGATCAAATAAACTACGTTTAAAATCTCTCACCGCATAAAGCCTGAGAACAAGAATAAAACTCTAGAAACGTTTACCTTCTTCTCCTAAAGAGACTAGGGAGAAGAGCAAAAACGATAACAACTTTACTCGCTTGAACGAAACGTTTATCCAGCTCTCTCTCCCTCCGTCTCTATCTCTCTCTCTCTGTTTATCCAGCTCTCTCTCCCTCCGTCTCTATCTCTCTCTCTCTCTCTCTCTCTTGACTTAGAACCTGAGAGAAGAGCCCAATCATATATATCGTTAAAACATATTATTGTTAAAGGAAAAAAACTGAAATATTTCCCAAATAAAAAGTTCCTTTATTAGAATTAAAACCATTAAGCTAAGAAAGAATGAACAAAACACTAGAAACGGTTACTCTTACTGCAACGTGACACCGTGAAAATTCTCTCTCTATCGTAACGATAGAGCGCAAGTTGAACGTTCTGAACGTCAACAACTGCAGAGACAAAACAAAACGTTAGTTCAACTTTGAAAACAGTACGAGACTATCAAAGAAATTCTTTCAAAAACATTAAAATAGCATAATATGTTAACAGGTAAAACCGAAATGACGGGCTCAATGTTAATTAACTTTGGTACCAAGAAAAGACCGCCTACTATTAGGAAAGGTCGCTATAAACAAATATAAAAATTAATTTTAATAAGTTTATAATAAAAGGAAGTTAATCGAAGAGGCCTATAAAAGGCGGAGAGATATAAAACAAATCTATAACTTTTGTTAAGCAAAATTAAGAAAGAGAGTCTATACTCTCTTAGACACCAACACTTCCGTCTAAGGGAAGGGTCGGCCATTTAAAGGTGAAAGAGAGTTCATACTCTCTTCGTCACCATAATTAATCAAATTAATTCCAAAAGCTAGCTAAGCTAATAATAAAACTTCCTGAATAGCGAAAGCTGAAATCTTAGAGCAATACTTCACCAAAAACCGTGAACAAGACTCCAAAATTATAAGCGTATCCATGAACATCTTGCCGGAAGCACGACAGAGGAAAAATTGAGGTGGTGTCAACAAGAAGTACTGCAGTACCTGGCCACAGGTGGCGCTTGTGAGTACACCCCCCACTTGTATAGCGATCGCTGGCGTATCCCTTCCGTAGAATTCTGTCGGGCAACGGAGTTGACAGCTACATGATTATCGGGTAAGATTAATATTGAAAAATGATGTATAAAGTAGTCTTGACAGTCAGACCTCTACTTATCCACTGCTGCTTCCATTTTACTCTTTGGAGTGAAGAGTAATCATATTCTTATCCATTCTGTAGAGCTACATAGCTGTGGATCAACTTGTTAAGATTACAATGATATAACATCACTTCTCTTCAAAAAAAAGTTTGCACAGGTTTACTGTCTGGTGAGCAAGAAAAGCCGGACCTTTTCCCCTAAGCAGCACTCGCCTCCTAAACTTAGCCAGTTCCTCCAATGTAGAAAACCTTATTTGAACTGGCAATATTTGCTATTGTGGGGGACTATCGGTCAAACCCCAATATTCCTTTGCTATCAAATCAACGGTAGAGGAATCCTCATGTGCAAGGCTGGCAGTCTGTGAGTAGACTAATGGATTAACCAGTAGAAGAGTAGCCTCACATTCCTCTTGGACATAGTACCACCAATGATCTGAGAAGGATGGGAGGCAAGAACTTCCTGGATTGGCTAAACAAAAGTATGAGGGGCAAGCGCTTCCTGCATTGGCTAGAACAAATTAATCCTCTAATCTGGAGATCATTGAATTTGGCTGGTCAAAGAACCCTCCAGCAACTAACCAAGGCTTTTTGAGAGACAGTTCTCTGCCATGAGGGAGGAAGGTTGCAGCACTTCTCATTACAGACACTGCTCTGGATGAAGGTGCTAAAGCTGCCTTTTTTAGATTTTTGTACTCTTAAATCAACTCAATGAAGCCACATACAGTACTTCCAAAAGCCAGATGTTGGATGTAATGTATTGATATATGGAGAAACAATAAACCCTTGTTCAAACTCCATCAGTTCAACCAAAGTTAATCCTCTGGAATACCCACGTAAATGATTCCTGGTACTACCAAACAACCAAAACTAGAAAGAATACAAAAGCACGCACACCTGGGAACTGACAGTACTCTAGAGTAATGCGGACTGGAAACCAATCGCATGCAGGTTTGGGACTACGCTCACACTCCCATGAACTAAAATGCAAGTAGTCTGTTGCCAACTACTTGCTTCATATGGCCTAAGCACCACGAGAAAGGGAGAGCTTAAGGGCAGTTCTTCCATGTACCCATAAAAATGGGGAGAGTGGACATTCTTGCAACATGCTTACCTTGCTTACAAAATCAGGCATTAGTCCCATATCAGATCGATATCATATAACTAGAATGGCCTGTCACCCCAGACCCATGATACAATTGATTGACCCAGAAGATACAGTGCTGGTCTTACGTAGGCTCCATCACCCAACCTCAATAGAGATTAACGAATGTTAGAAGCCCTGTGGCTATATATGTAATAAAAGTTTCATCAAGTATTGTAATTTGTATCTTTCCCAACTATATAAACCTGGGTCCTTTAATAAGAGTTAGACTCTTAACGAAGCTGAAATAGCTTTTTAAACTTTGAACGAGGTAAACATTGTTGCCTGCCAGGTGGTGATTAGGCCCTGCCACCCAACAGACAGAGCAATCCTCACTCTGACCTTCAACCTAGGATATACTGGGTGGTTGAGGAAGGCAGTGTAATATATAGGATTTAGGTTTGTATTGTGAGGAAAAATACACATTACTTTCAAAATTTGTGATTTTCTCATACATAAATACAAACCATTATCCTTTAATAGGGAGGGAGAAGTCCCTATGACCAAAACTGGCTGGTCAACTGACCGAGGAAATGTCAATGTACTTTGGTCCTGTGGAGGAGGGAGTCATGACTCCTGCCAAGCTCGAAACTCCCTGTGCATGAATATGTCGCAGGTGTTTAACTAGGTCCCTAACAGAAACTGGTTGATGTTCACAGAAGAATCTATATCCTCAAAAATATGGTGTCTGAATGTAAGGGAGTGTGGGGGTAGATACTTCAATACAAACTAAAATGTAAAGAATAATTTCTTGATTGAGTTGCTTAATTACATCTAATGTCCAGTCCAACTCATAAAGGCACACCTGCTGCACCCCAAGAGAGGGGAGGAAGAAAAGGAAAAATGAACTGACATTCTTACTTTAAACTTTAAGTTACTTTGAGACTTATGTTAAACAAGATGCTTCTTCAGTGAGGAAGCTAGGCTCATTACAGAACCTGTTGATCAGTTATCGCAGGTCCAAGGGTAAAGTTGTCCAGGTTTTTTTGGTCATACTTCTGAAGATAGTGGGCAGTAAAGGTTGTATGGTGTTTTAAGACTCGACCCTTCAGTGCCTGTTCCACGGACAGATTCTTCCTAAAGGCTAGGATGGTACTGATACCTCTTGACTTTGTGAGCCCACGTTCGAGACAATTAATCTGCAGTCTCTTTGGAAGTAGGATATATAGGGTTGTCTCATGAAGCCAAAACTTAACCCTTTTACCCCCAAAGGACGTACTGGTACGTTTCACAAACCTCATCCCTTTACCCCCATGGACGTACCGCTACGTCCATGCAAAAACTGCTATTTATATTATTTTTTGCAAATTTTTGATAATTTTTTTGAGAAACTTCAGGCATTTTCCAAGAGAATGAGACCAACCTGACCTCTCTATGACAAAAATTAAGGCTGTTAGAGCAATTTAAAAAAAAATATACTGCAAAATGTACTTGAAAAAAAATAACCCCTGAGGGTTACGGGTTGGAAAGTTCCAAATAGCCTGGGGATAAAAGGGTTAACTGCCTTCTTAGATATTGCTTTCTTCACCCTACCGGTACTGAGGAACAGCCTCTGGTGTTGTTCCAGTCTGAAACACTGGGTTCTCTTCAGGTAGGCCACAAGACAGAAAAGCAGGTCATCCTGATTGCTAGTTGCATTTTTGAGGGAGGAGATGGAGAAGGATTCTAACCTGGGGTTGGGATGGCTGGGTCTTGGCCACAAACATAAAGGGGACCTTCTTCTACCCCTCCAATTGACTTGCAACATAGGAGATGCCCTGTAGCTCACCTATCATTTTTGCCAAGGCAAGCAAAAGTGTCTCAAAGTGTTAGATCCCTGTCTGATGCTCCTCTTAAGGGCTCCTGTGTAGACCACTTAGAGAGCAGAGAACTCTCATGGTGTCCTACTCTGGAATCTTTCAAGTTCTCTAGGAGGGTGAAACTGCTAGAAGCTCCTCATAAGCATAGACAATTCCAAAGAGAAAACGCCTAACCCGTCAGTCTGGAAATCAGGCTTAAGGCTCAGCAATAGCCTTTTAGTGTGGAGACTGAGAGGAGCTTCTCTTGATGAGGGTAGATGAGGAAATCGGCTATCAGTTGCAGAGAGACTTAGACCGGAAAAGTATCCTGTCTGCGACACTTTCCCTCCTAGACAGCTGCAGAGTACAGTACTGTACTGTATCTTTGAAAATATCCAGGCATCTCCTGCAGTGCCTTGCAAATAGCCTTCCACCCGCAGTAGATGCTGGATAGTCACCACCTGTTAAGTAACAGGGATGCCACTGAGTCGAGATAACTGCAGATGGGGATGACAGAGTAGTTAAGTTAGGCTATTAGGGGTAATTCTCTCCTTAACTTGCAGAGGGACTGTAAAATAGTTCCTCATTGCTTGCGGATATAAGCCACTATGACTACAAGTGGTGCTTGCATCTCTAACAGGTTGGTGTGCAGGAGCTTTTCTTCTTTGGACAACAATTCCAAGGGAGCCTGGTCCCTCAAGTATGCACCCCACCTTCCTTAAATGTGCCTGTGAACTGAAGCTTGTCCGGAGATGGAGAGTCATGTGGAAGAGTTTATTTGGTAATTCCAGCATGTTTAATACGGCCGACATGATGTTTCTTTATAATAATGCCGCAGGATTACAAATAATCAAATCAGTATCATCATCGTTTATTCCCAATTTAACATATTTGGATGGGAAAATAGAATGCCCAACCAATGTGGAAATGTGGCTCCATCGATGAGGTTTTCGTCATTCAGCCGCTATATTACATCGTTCCTCACTTCTTGTTCCACTGGAATCAGAAGGTGGGGAGGGATCGGTAGCTGCCGATGAGTGACACTTCAAACACCACAGTAGCTACCATAAGGCACAAGTTCTTCCAACAATAAAAGATACATCAGAAAACATTGCCACTGATGAGCTGGATGTTAAACATTCAAAAACAATCTTCAGTTGGGCCTATTATTATTATTATTACTACTATGTAAGCTACAACCCCAGTTGGAAAAGCAGAATGCTACAACCCATAGGCTCCAACAAGGTAAGTTAGGTTAGGTTGGCAACATGACAGGTAGGATCAGAGTTACCACTTTTAACAGAGGATTCACAGGACTAGCAATGTCAAGAGCTTATAAAGCTCATAACTACCAAATGTTGGCTGATTATATGAACAATCTGTAGGTAGAGGCAGGTCATTATCATTGTCATCCCAGCTATAATCGACTAGCCTAGTCTTCCCCAGCTTTTTTCATGAACCAGCAGCAAGTTTATTTTAGTACTTTGTACTGTTAACTAGATTGGCAGACATTAAAACAATTTCCATGAGAGGTACCATGAGCTAAACACACTTTTCACATTGGCCATTTAAATCTCAATATTGCCCCCACCATGATACTTATAGAATCAATACAAGAACCAATTCCTAAGTACGCTCCATTTAGTAATTACTAACAAAACCAGGGGAAAACATCTTAATTGCCAGTAATAATCAAACAATCTACAGAGCGTCGGATCATAACCAACATGACTAAGCACCTGAATACAGAAACTGGCATGCCAGTTACCATTTACTACTTGAATGTATATTCCTTTCTTTACTAAGGCATGCATTTATTGAAGTGAAAGAAAATGGGAAAATTTTAAATCTTTCAACAGACAAATAAAGGTCAGTTAAAATGCACCAAAGAAGCAATATGAACATCAGGGGAGGTTCATAGTTGAAATAAAAAGCCATAATCATAAATGTATGCAAGACAAGATCCAACAGTCATGAATGCTTGACGATACGTATGTACCCGTTGCGGCCAAAGACGATGAGTGGGACTTCTTCATTACACCACCTGTCGTTAAACATCTACCTTGTCAATGATTTAATGGCCATTCATGTGCAGCTAAAGACATATTACTAATTTAAAAGTCAAAAAGTTTGTATAAAAGTAGGAACAAAGACGAATGTTTGCACAAACCCACTAATAACAGGTACTGTAACACCATAAATATATCATAAGCAGTGATGCTTAAGGTTTGCTAAAAATTAAATGGGCTCTAGCATATTAATTTGCACAGTAAAAAATACTCCTGCCTACAGAAGAAAACAATGTCGTACTTACTTTTTTGTGGCGCTACAACCCCCCAAAAAAGAATGGCACTAAGTCATGGTTTTGACATTATAGAAATTACTAGTATCAAATTTGTCATGGTCAGAAGATAACCCAGATCCATTGAAGACACTGAAATGTGAAATACTGTACTGCATTATGGATAGTGACAACAGAATACTTATAAAAAACTTTTAGAGAGAAGGATTACAGATTTGGTGAAATGTAAATATGAATACAGTACAGATTGTCAAGTTATTAACATATTTTATTTAGGATTCTGTCCGGTGTATGCTACTACATTTTCTTTTAAATTTCAATTAGGAAATTATTATTTACGTTCTTCAGAGTTTAATGCCAAAAAGACCACCACTTTGGAGTAATTTTTTTGCATAAAAAGTAGCCTACAGCTTCATGTCCACAACACACTTAATTGAGAAACAGGCATAGATAGTAAGCGTTTAGATGGGCCACGATTGGTATGAATGTTATTGACGTGGTTTTAAAACAAACACTTTAGGTGAATTGTTTTGTCATGACCACTGTAGTAAGGCTTACATTTACCTCAAGAGAAAAATATTAATAATTCAGTAGAAAGATTTTATTGGTAATTTCTTCTTTTTACAGTATGTTCAACCATATTTTTTCAATTTCAACTACAATAATGCATATTCTTGGTAAAAACTTTCATACAATATAAAAAATATAAAATTTGTTAAAAAAAAAATTACCTTGTGGTATCTAAACAGTAAAATGCAAAAATATATCTTTTTAAATCTAGTTTTTGTGCATGTTGAGAGGAGTACAACCTTATTCTTTTTCTCTTCGTAGGACAGTTAAGTGCTTCTATGGTCAAAGAAGGGAAGCAGAAGTTTCCCATTCTCTGATATCAGTTTCAAAAATTATTTCTTTTGGGATACACGGTTCTCTCGAATTGTTCCAATTATATGTAAGTTCTTTTCTAGGAGAGATGTAGCAAGAGGGTAATTAGTGGACCCATTATCTGTTGTAACTGTCCATTGTGTGTTGAAGTAAGGCCTTAGCACTTCCATGGCAAAATCGCCTCCCAACATCATCTCTTTGTATGGTCTTGTATGTGCTCCAAGATATGGCATTGCATTCAACACCAGCTACGTGTTGAATGCATATTGGCAACAAAATTTTTATGACATATTTGGTTGGCTTATTAGCAATGTATTGCCTAAAGCTGCAATTTCCGTCGAAGCCATAGAGATGCTCATCAACTGTGATATTTCTGCACAGGCTGGTAACATCCAAAAGTGTTTGAATGGGGGTAAATGTGTCAGAAGCTTGTTATTCCTCACGAGTTTCCAAGTCATCAAAATGTAAGCAGCAAATCAAAATGCAAAATCTTTCTTCAGTCATTGCTGCTTAGTAGAGGGGTGATCCAAAGTGCAATTTCCACCGTATTTTTGTGAGGAGGTTGTCCTTTATCACAGCTGTCATGAGGAGAATTCCCTGCAAGCCATTTAACTTGTAAATGACTACTGTATACCCAAAGGAATACAGTATCGTTGAATCCCTCTTAACCGCCTGTACCAAATGTGATAGTGTAAATTCAATAAACCTCCTGTTGACTAACTTATAGTCCATCTTTCTCTGTATCACATGGACTAGGCTACCTTAAATTTGCATTCAAAGACATTTTTCTTCTCTTTTTGAAAATAGACAGTCTTGGTAAGTGACAGCATTACTTGATATTATCATTAACTAGGCACCAGGGCTAATAAAACATAACTGATGTGAGGTCATGGCGACTCCTGTAATATATTATGCAATATGCAAATTGACAGAAGTATTAATTTCTCATACAAGAACACTAATCTATTAAGAAAATTCTTATTTGAAACAGATGTACATATATATCTATTATAAAAAGTACAAAAATTATATATTCTTATAATACAAAAACATTCATCCTTAAAATGTTACTACCTAAAGCTACTTCTCTCTCTCTCTCTCTCTCTCTCTCTCTCTCTCTCTCTCTCTCTCTCTCTCTCTCTCTCTCTCTCATAATCCATTACCTAATAGAATATTAAAGTAAAAAAGCATAACAATATCTGTTAATGCACAGAAAAACAAAGCTTTTCTTCTTTAAAACTAAAATAATATGTTACTGCCTTAAGATGATTGAAATGAACCAGATACAACCTTCTTTGCAGCACCAAATAGTCCTGAGGAGTCCAGTAATTGGTCTTTACTCTAAAACCCAGATTCCTTCTGCCGTATGCAACTTTTTCTCTAATGGGTGTATGAGCAAGTAATGTTCTCATAAGGCTAGAAAAAAAAAGATATACCCACCTTTGTGAGCCCTTGTCCAAGTTGGATCTCCAACTTCATCGCTAATGGGTGTATGAGCAAGTGATGCTCTCATAAAGCTAGAATTTTTTTTTTTTATATATCTGTCTTTTTATCCTGCCCGTGACATGAAGCGTTTGGAGATTAAGCTTGAAACACTGAGTCCTCTTTAAAATAGCAACGTGGAGCCCTCGCAGGACAGAAAAGCCAGTTATTGTGATGTTCTCTGGACGCATCCTGAGAAGAGGTGGGGGACGTGAACCTGGTATCAAGGCCAGCGTGGTATTAAGCACAAAGTACGGAACAATCTAAGGAGACATACAAGATGTTAAAAGCCCACCGACTCACTTCACTGAAGCTAAGGGTAGCCGAAAGACTGCGTAGAAAGGCGGATTTCGTTTGACGTTCATCTCAAAGACTCGTGTTGGGCATGCAGAAGATGAAAAAACTGGCCCCATCCCGTTGTAGGCCCTGAGATAGCAGGGGTGGCACCACTACTCAAAGCTCTTCCTGGGTATAAAAAGCTCCTAAGAGGGGCAGGACCATGTTTCACAGTCGGAAGACTTTCCTAAAAGCTGAGCAGTCGACTTTTCCCGCTACAACTGAGAGGAGGTTCTCACGGTGATAAGAGGGCTGAGCCCAAAATCTACGTAAGAGAAACTACAATGATACCAATTGCAGAAAAGGTCTACTTCCAAAGAAATTAGCTGATGAAGTTCATCATAAGTCCTCAGTTGTAGATAATCCAAGTGTGCATGTGGATCTTACATGAAAAGTGCATTGGATGTGCTCGAGGATTTTAATGTGTGGAGTGCGTGTAGTGGTAATCTGTCACCAAACACAGTCCCTTTATACCAAGGAGACATGAAAACAAGCAGAAGCAAAAATATCGATTGGGGAGAGCAGTCAAGAAAGTCCCATTGAGATTCTTCAAGGTCATAGGAGGAGCATCTTCCCTAACAAAATTAGAGGATACTTCTTGGCACTTCTTCCCTAAACTGCATTGTGAAAGAGACCAGGATGAGCAGCCCTGGTAGGGCAATGTAACCCTACAAATATGCATAACAAACATTAAATGAACTAAGTTTTTACTGAGTTTCAATGCCCAAATTTCAGCTTTGTGCCAGAATTACCCTATATAGGTCAATAGTTTCTAATCTTGTCAGAACAAGTTCGTATAAATTAATTCATACCAAAGCGAAAGGACATCCGTACGATGTTTGTTTAAATAACTCAAATAGATTTTTAAATAGGTGGCAGATTCCAAAACAGGAATGTTGCAAACACAAGACAAATTTGGTCTTTTTCTGGGCATTAGAAAGGCCTAAAGCTGATTATCAATGGTGCTGGAGAACACACTATAACTATACCATACATTACAACAATATTCCACGCTTGTTTCTGCATTGTCTGAAAGAATTTACCAAGAAAAGTTAAGTCTTAAATTCTATGACGCAAGATGAATTTTGGGGGATGCACAACTGGTGAGATAAGGTAACCCATGCCATGCACACCTAGACCAAAAAACACTTGTACTGATACCACTTGCAAAAAGCCATGTGAATACCTACGTTTTAGGGACTTTCCAATTTTATCCAACTATTCATTTTAGAAAAGGTGCTCACTAATTTGTTTTCTTCTGACTTAGCATAGTAATGGGCTTATCTGAATTTCTTGATACTTTAAAATGTCATCTTACATTCCTTAAACTACAGAGGTATTAAAACATAACTCTGAATTCAAGAAAATTCTTTCAACTTATCGCTCATACTTATACATTTGAGATTTAAAGAGTTTCCTATCACCAATTTCAGAAGGCATTGATTTTCATTACATTATATCACAATTATTCATCAAAACCAAAATAAAAAATAATAATAAATGAACAAAGCAAATTCATACCAAACGATAAGTACAACAAAAACATACTTGCGCCAGAAAAGCGAGGTCTTGCTAAACTTGCTGTGATTTTGGTTTATCCCGTTCATTCTATCAAGGTTTCAGTGTATATCCAAAATGGTATTTACTTGATAGCAGGCTCTATAATATCTGCTTTTGAACCTTTGGAGACATTCGGCTTATTAAGAAAATAGACTACTACCCCAACCAGAAAGATTTAGCCTCCAAATCTCATGTACTGTTCATAATACTTTCAAGTGGAGCATCATAAATGCATAATGCATGCACAGAAAGCACCGAGGCGTTTTCATTAACCATGAACAAATTCATATTCTATCAGTCACAAATTACTTGTTACTTTTTGTGAAGTATTAAGTCTGTATTCCACCAATGAAGAAGTGCTCCAACAGACCATCCTTTTATTGATCATCTTCTTGGGAATACTTCTTCCATTTTTAGCAAGTACACACCAATGCCTGTCATTGCATATGAAAACTCCAATATACTTCAAGCATTACAGTTGGCAAAGAGGGTATTGTACAAATATGTTTTGCCTAAGCCTATCAAGACCCAAATGAAGTCTGTGATTTGCATTCATCATAAAATTTCTTGATGATTCTATCAAAAGCTGACTGTATTTCATCCAAGCATTCAGCTGTGCATTTAACACCAGCGACACTCGCTACATCACTACCATCACTATTAATGGGTGATGTGAGTGCACGCAATCATAGAAAAGGTCAGTGTATACCACTGATGACCAGGTTTGCTTCAATATTAAGCATTGCTTTGTTGACATCTTCATGTGCGTTGTGGTTTTGCAATGAAGTTCTACTTCCTATGTTCCTGACATTGCTGGGATAAAATAGCAAAACTATCTCTAAGATAGCAAGGCATAAAATCTTCTGAAATTTCTGTCTTTCATAACAGCTATTAATCATTTAGTGGCTTCCAAGTTATTACTCCCCTGAATGTAGTAAATACAATCTGAGTGTCCCCACTGGATGCACTATATACAGTCTGCGAAGAATTGTTTACCAACCATGATTTTTTAAAAGTTTCCATGTAAAGTAGTTCTTCTAAAGTCACATACTGTTAATGAAAAGGAGTTTTTGCAAGACACTGATTTTCTATTTCCTTTTCTTTCAAGGAAAACGACGCCGTGAGAGGAGTGTCCATTTTCTAAAGCGTTCATAAATGACTTGTCCATTCCTTTCATAGAAGTAAGCTCATCATCAATATTATCTAGTATATTTCGTATGTCATTTGCTTTCAAACAATTTACAGACAATACCCAATAAGTTGGTTTAATCTTACTGTGGATTATACTTCACATGCCAACTTCTGTGAATGTCAAATCGATAATTTTTAACATTATTTCTATGTGATATTCACTTAGTATTCTCAGCATTTGGATGTCTTATACAGCATTGTATTTATATTAGAGTCAACTTGGACTGGTTGTCTTTCTCGAGTTCTAATAGATCTTGTTTCTCGAGTTTAATTTTCTAATCAAAATCAAGCTCTTTGTCTGAAATAATTTTCCATTTCATTTTCTATTTCCTTGCTTCTTCTTCTTCTTCTTCTTTTCATTTTGCCACCTAATTCTAGCTCTTAATCTTGCTTGTTCTTTTCTAACTTCTCTTTCTTCTTCAGTTTCATTCTGTAACTTAATTCGAGCTCTTAGCTTTGCTTTCTCTTTTCTGTCTTCTCTTTCTTCTTCAGTTTCATTTTGCAATTTAATTCTAGCTCTTAACCTTGCTTGCTCTCTTCTATGAGCTTTTGATTCCTCACTTTCGGAGCTACAATCTTTTAGTCTGGCGTACCTCTCTCTGTCCCGCTGCTTTCTTTTTAACCTTTCTTCAAGTGTCTCCTGAGCGCGTCTTATCCTCATGCTGAGAGCATTCTGGGCTCGTCTCTGTGCCGATCGATCGTAAGTTTGTTTTGCTCGGTACTCTCTCATGTAAGCAGCTCTTGATGCACTGTGAGTAGAGGCCTCTTCTTGAACTTTACTTCTATCTGCTTTTCTGGAAGCAAATGAAAATTAAAGATATATATTGAATGAAATAGGGCAATGTATTTACCGATATTAACATAAACATTCTATACCCACTTTTTCCTATGACAATAATAATGATTAAGTAATGTTTCTTCATCTTTATTATTGTTTGACATCAGCTTTCAAATCACATTGCTTAATTTGTAGAAACCTTTCATGTCTCTTCCTATATCACATTTTATCCAATATCTGAAGCCAACCTTCATGTGAATCTTAAATAAAGATCAGATTTTTATTCTACTCTTCATTCCATTAGGATTAAACAAAACAATAATTGGTTTAGGATATAGTCAATAAAGTTTTAATTTTAGATTATATGTCGATATAACACCAGGCTTCGAGAGAAAAGCGATACGAACATCAGAGAAGCTTCAAACAATAACTCGATATTGAGTTCAGAAAATCATGTTATAGTTGTATAATAAGTGCTCGATCAAACCATGTATACATGAAATCAAAACTGGCTCATCTTGTATAACAGTTTTGAAAACAATGGCTTCGTGATTAACACAGTCAAAGGCAGCACTAAAATCAAGGCCAATCACACAAACTCCCAGATCACAATCAAGGGATCTCCATACAAAATTGGAAATTGCAAAAAGGACCTCTTGCTAACTTGAGAAAAATGTTATTTTGATAATAAAATAAATTTTTGAATATACTTACCCGGTGATTATAATAGCTGCAACTCTGTTGCTCGACAGAAAACTCTAAGGTAAAATTCGCCAGCGATCGCTACACAGGTTGCGGGTGTGCCCAACAGCGCCATCTGTCGTCCAGATACCCAGTACTCAAGGTAAACAAAGAACTCAATTTTCTCCTCGTTCCACTGCGTCTCTATTGGGGAGGAAGGGAGGGTCCTTTAATTTATAATCACCGGGTAAGTATATTCAAAAATTTATTTTATTATCAAAATAACATTTTTCAATATTTAACTTAGCCGGTGATTATAATAGCTGATTCACACCCATGGGGGTGGGTAGAGACCAGCAAAATATGTTTACATTATTATGAGCTAAGAATTTTTATTTCATTTTAGAAGTTATCAAAATAACAAAAACAAAATAAATAGGTACCTGGTAAGGAAGTCGACTTGAACAATTACTCTGCCTTTTTAAGTACGTCTTCCTTACGGAGCCTCGCGATCCTCTTAGGATGCTGAACGACCCCTAGGATCTGAAGTATCAAGGGTTGCAACCCATACAACAGGACCTCATCAAAACCCCTAATCTAGGCACTTCTCAAGAAATGACTTTGACCACCCGCCAAATCAACCAGGATGCGAAAGGCTTCTTAGCCTTCCGGACAACCCAAAAAAAAACAATAAAAACATTTCAAGAGAAAGATTAAAAAGGTTATGGAATTAGGGAATTGTAGTGGTTGAGCCCTCACCCACTACTGCACTCGCTGCTACGAATGGTCCCAGAGTGTAGCAGTCCTCGTAAAGAGACTGGACATCCTTAAGATAAAAAGACGCGAACACTGACTTGCTTCTCCAATAGGTTGCGTCCATTATACTTCGCAGAGATCTATTTTGTTTAAAGGCCACGGAAGTTGCGACAGCTCTAACTTCGTGTGTCCTTACCTTCAGCAAAGCTTGGTCTTCCTCACTCAGATGGGAATGAGCTTCTCGTATTAACAGTCTGATAAAATAGGATAAAGCATTCTTTGACATAGGCAAAGATGGTTTCTTAACTGAACACCATAAAGCTTCAGACAGGCCTCGTAAAGGTTTAGTTCGTTTTAAATAAAACTTAAGAGCTCTCACAGGGCATAAGACTCTTTCCAGTTCATTTCCAACCATATTCGATAAGCTTGGAATATCGAACGATTTCGGCCAAGGTCGAGAAGGCAGATCGTTTTTGGCTAGAAAACCAAGTTGTAGAGAACATGTAGCCGTTTCAGATGAAAATCCTATGTTCTTGCTGAAGGCATGAATCTCACTGACTCTTTTAGCTGTGGCTAAGCATACCAGGAAAAGTCTTTTTAAGGTGAGATCTTTTAGGGAGGCTGATTGTAGCGGCTCGAACCTGTCTGACATGAGGAATCTTATTACCACGTCTAAATTCCAACCAGGTGTAACCAAACGACGCTCCTTCGTGGTCTCAAAAGACTTAAGGAGGTCCTGTAGATCTTTATTGTTGGAAAGATCTAAGCCTCTGTGACGGAAGACTGATGCCAACATGCTTCTGTAACCCTTGATAGTGGGAGCTGAAAGAGATCATTCTTTCCTCAGGTATAAGAGGAAGTCAGCTATTTGAGTTACAGAGGTACTGGTTGAGGATACAGATACTGACTTGCACCAGTTTCGGAAGACTTCCCACTTCGATTGGTAGACTCTAGGGGTGGATGTTCTCCTTGCTCTAGCAATCGCTCTGGCTGCCTCCTTCGAAAAGCCTCTAGCTCTCGAGAGTCTTTCGATAGTCTGAAGGCAGTCAGACGAAGAGCGTGGAGGCCTTGGTGTACCTTCTTTACGTGTGGCTGACGTAGAAGGTCCACCCTTAGCGGAAGAGTTCTGGGAACGTCTACTAGCCATCGAAGTACCTCGGTGAACCATTCTCTCGCGGGCCAGAGAGGAGCAACTAGCGTCAACCTTGTCCCTTCGTGAGAGGCGAACTTCTGCAGTACCTTGTTGACAATCTTGAACGGAGGGAATGCATATAGGTCTAGATGTGACCAATCTAGGAGAAAGGCATCTATATGAACTGCTGCTGGGTCCGGGATTGGTGAGCAATATATTGGGAGCCTCTTGGTCATCGAGGTTGCGAAGAGATCTATGGTTGGCTGGCCCCATGTGGCCCAAAGTCTCTTGCATACATCCTTGTGGAGGGTCCATTCTGTTGGAATGATTTGTCCCTTCCGACTGAGACAATCTGCCATGACATTCAAGTTGCCTTGGATGAACCTCGTTACTAGCGAAATGTTTAGACCTTTTGACCAGGTGAGGAGGTCCCTTGCGATCTCGTACAACGTCAGTGAGTGGGTCCCTCCTTGCTTGGAGATGTACGCCAAAGCCGTGGTGTTGTCCGAGTTCACCTCCACCACTTTGCCTTGAAGGAGAGACTTGAAGCTTTTCAAGGCCAGATGTACTGCCAGTAGCTCCTTGCAGTTGATATGCATTGTCCTTTGACTCGAGTTCCATATTCCCGAGCATTCCCGACCGTCTAATGTCGCGCCCCAGCCTACGTCCGATGCGTCCGAGAAGAGAACGTGGTTGGGAGTCTGAACAGCCAGGGGCAGACCCTCTCTGAGGCTGATACTGTCCTTCCACCATGTCAGGCAAGACTTCATCTTCTCGGAAATGGGGATCGAGACCGCTTCTAGCGTCTTGCCCTTTTTCCAGTGAAATGCTAGGTGATATTGAAGAGGACGGAGGTGTAGTCTTCCTAATGACACGAACTGTTCCAGGGATGATAGCGTCCCTATCAGACTCATCCACTTCCTGACTGAACATCGTTCCTTCTTCAGCATGTTCTGGATGCATAACTGGGCTTGGCTTGTTCTGGGGGCCGACGGAAAAGCCCGAAAAGCTAGACTGTGAATCTCCATCCCTAAATATACAATAGTTTGGGATGGGACCACTTGAGACTTTTCCATATTGACAAGGAGACCCAATTCCTTGGTCAGATCTAGAGTCCACTTTAGATCCTTCAGACAGCGACGACTGGAAGAAGCTCTGAGAAGCCAGTCGTCCAAATAGAGGGAGGCTCGGATGTCCGCTAAATGAAGGAATTTGGCTACATTCCTCATCAGCCTCGTAAACACAAGAGGCGCTGTGTTTAGGCCAAAGCACAGGGCTTGAAACTGGTAGACAACCTTTTCGAAAACGAATCTCAGAAAAGGTTGGGAGTCCGGGTGGATGGGGACGTGGAAGTAGGCGTCCCTTAGGTCTAACGAGACCATCCAGTCTTCCCTTCTGACCGCTGCTAGAACCGACTTTGTGGTCTCCATGGAGAACGTCTAGCTTTGTGACAAAGACATTCAGCGCACTGACGTCTAGCACCGGCCTCCACCCTCCTGTCTTCTTTGACACCAAGAAGAGACGGTTGTAGAATCCCTGGGTTTGATGGTCCAGGACTTTGACTACCGCTCCCTTCTCTAGTAAGAGAGACACTTCCTGTATCAATGCTCGTCTCTTGTCTTCCTCTCTGTACCTGGGAGAGAGATCGATGGGAGACGTTGCTAGAGGGGGTTTTCGTACAAACGGGATCTTGTACCCCTCTCTGAGCAATTTCACAGATTGTGCATCTGCGCCTCTCTTTTCCCAGGTCTGCCAGAAGTTCTTGAGTCTGGCTCCCACTGCTGTCTGAAGAAGCTGGCAGTCAGACTCTGCCCTTAAAGGACTTGGTTCCTTTCTTCTTTCCACGTCTCCCTTCGGCACGAGCACCTCCTCTGCTGGAGGCTCTATCACGAAAGGGCGGAATAAAACGGGACGCTGGAGTGTCCATCCTTGGTCTAGCTGACAAGGTAGGCAAAGGGGTGGCTTTGCGAGCAGAGGACGCAACAAGATCGTGAGTATCCTTCTGTATCAAAGAAGCGGCAATCTCCTTAATCAGGTCCTCTGGACAAAGGCACTTGGAAAGAGGAGCAAACAGAAGTTCGGATCTCTGGCATGGTGTAACTCCAGCTGAAAGGAATGAGCATAGGTTCTCACGCTTCTTAAGGACTCCGGACACAAAAGATGCAGCAAGCTCATTAGACCCATCACGTACGGCCTTGTCCATTCAGGACATAATGAGCAAGGAAGTCTCCTTCTCTGTCGGAGAGATCTTTCTGCTTAGAGCCCCTAGACACCAGTCTAAAAAGTTAAAAACCTCGAAGGCTCTAAATATACCTTTCAAAAGGTGGTCCAGGTCCGAAGATGACCAACATATCTTTGAGCGTCTCATGGCTAGGCGGCGGGGAGAGTCTACAAGACTTGAGAAGTCGCCCTGGGCAGAGGCAGGAACTCCCAAGCCGAGAACTTCTCCCGTGGCATACCAGACGCTCGATCTAGAAGAGAGTCTAGCAGGGGGAAACGTAAAGGCTGTCTTCCCTAAACTCTTTTTGGACTGCAGCCATTCTCCTATCACTCGTAAAGCTCTCTTGGACGAGCGTGCGAGGACGAGTCTAGCAAAGGCAGGAGAGGTTGACGGCATGCCTAACACAAACTCTGATGGAGGAGAGCGCGGAGCCACAGACACAAACTGGTCCGGAAACATCTCTTTGAACAGGGCCAAAACTTTCCTAAAGTCCAAAGAGGGTTGCGTAGACTTAGGCTCGTCCAGTTCTGAATGCGGTTCATCTACGTGTGCAGCACCATCATCATCAGAAAGTCCCTCATCCGAGAACTGATGAGGGAACGGCAACGGAGTGGGTAACGGCTGGTTAGCTGAGTCCGGTCGCACGGGTGCATGCGTGACTGAGCCGGACGCAACGTCATGGAACTGCTGCCCAGTCTGTGAGCTGGCAACAACCATAGCAGCGCGGGGACGCACAGCGTCTACTCCAGACTGTCTAGACTGATGTGGGTGAGCAGTGGCAACCACACTGGGTTGCGGAGGTTGACGCACCGCGTCAAAACAAAACAACTCTGACGGTTGTTGAACCTCACGAACGTCAACGGATACCTCCGTACGTCGCTGAACGTCAACATGCGGCTGGTAGATCATACTGGAACGCATGGGTGGCGGAACTCTCTCAACTGGAGTGCGTGAGAAGGTTACCTCAGCGTCCCCAGGACGCACAACCGATCGTGTGGGTGGTTGCAGGCAAGGAGCTGCACTAGCTGGTGCGGCAGCAACCTTCTCCGCACGAAATTCCTGCATAAGTGACGTTAGCTGAGACTGCATGTCTTGCAGTAAAGACCACTTAGGGTCTACAGGAGCAGGTGCGGCGACAGACGGTGTAACTGTCTGAAGCGGTACCGCTTTGCCTCTCTTAGGAGGTGAGCAGTCATCGGATGACTGCAGCGAGTCCGAACTGACCCAGTGGCTACAGCTGGGCCGTTGGACTTGTGCGGAAGGGACCGACTTGCGTTTTAACGGTCGTGAGACCTTGGTCCATTGTTTCTTGCGAGAAACACCTTCCGAAGACGAGGTATAAATGGGCTCTCTCGTCTTTGTTAGGCAGGGGCGATCTTGGGTAGATACGCCCGATACCACGGAGGGAACGTCTGTTCGCTGATTAAAGCCTCTCGAACCCATTTGTCGTACGACATTGCTTCTCCCCTGGACTTGGGAGCTTGCAAGAGGTCCCGGACCAGGAGGACGACAGGCACGAACAGACGAACCCTCAAGCGCAACACTATCCACAACACTATCACTCACTTTAACACTTCCCACTGCACTTTTACACTTCAGCTCCTTCACATCCGCCATGAGCTGATTACGGTCACTAGCCAGGGACTCAACTCTCTCACCCAGAGCTTGGATGGCACGCATCATATCAGCCATCGAAGGTTCCTGAGTGCCAGAAGGGGGATTAGGAGCAACCACTACAGGGGAAGGAATAGGTTGTGGGGCATGAGGAGAGGAAATGTCAATAGAACGAGAGGAACTTCTCCTAACTCTATCTCTCTCTAGCCTACGTGTATACTTTTGGAATTCGATAAAATCGAATTCCGAAAGCCCAACGCACTCCTCACATCGATCTTCCAATTGACAGGTTTTATCCCGACAATTGGAACAAACAGTGTGAGGGTCGATAGAGGCCTTCGGAAGACGCCTTGAACAGTCCCTAGCATTGCACTTCCTAAATTTTGGGACTTGTGAAGGGTCAGCCATTTTGAATTGGTCAAAGGGGAATCCAAAAACTATCAAAAAGTCATCAACAAAGAATCCGTAATCAAAAAGAGTTCAAGGATTTGTGAAGAGAAAGCCTGCACATCGAAAGCTCAAAACTAGAATAATGTACTTCACCAATTAGTTGTGAAAACAAATCCAGTTTAGCAACAGCGAATAAGTACGTCTTGTCGGTAGCACGACAGTGAGAAAATTGAGTTCTTTGTTTACATTGAGTACTGGGTATCTGGACGACAGATGGCGCAGTTGGGCACACCCGCAACCTATGTAGCGATCACAGGCGAATTTTACCTTAGAGTTTTCTGTCGAGCAACAGAGTTGCAGCTATTATAATCACCGGCTAAGTTAAATATTGAAAAATAACCAAATTAAGAGCTAATGAATCAGCTGTTTTTATAGAAAAAATTTTATTTTGATAATAAAATAAATTTTTGAATATACTTACCCGGTGATTATAATAGCTGCAACTCTGTTGCTCGACAGAAAACTCTACGGAAAAAATTCGCCAGCGATCGCTACACAGGTAGGGGGTGTACTTCAACAGCGCCATCTGTCGTCCAGATACCCAGTACTCATTGTAAACAAAGAACTCAATTTTCTCCTCGGTCCACTGCGTCTCTATTGGGGAGGAAGGGAGGGTCCTTTAATTTATAATCACCGGGTAAGTATATTCAAAAATTTATTTTATTATCAAAATAACATTTTTCAATATTTAACTTAGCCGGTGATTATAATAGCTGATTCACACCCAAGGGGGTGGGTAGAGACCAGCAAAATATGTTTACATCATTATGAGCTAAGAATTTTTTATTTCATTTTAGAAGTTATCAAAATAACAAAAACAAAATAAATAGGTACCTGGTAAGGAAGTCGACTTGAACAATTACTCTGCCTTTTTAAGTACGTCTTCCTTACGGAGCCTCGCGATCCTCTTAGGATGCTGAGCGACCCCTAGGATCTGAAGTATGAAGGGTTGCAACCCATACAACAGGACCTCATCAAAACCTCTAATCTAGGCGCTTCTCAAGAAAAGAATTTGACCACCCGCCAAATCAACCAGGATGCGAAAGGCTTCTTAGCCTTCCGGACAACCCAAAAACAACAATAAAAACATTTCAAGAGAAAGATTAAAAAGGTTATGGAATTAGGGAATTGTAGTGGTTGAGCCCTCACCCACTACTGCACTCGCTGCTACGAATGGTCCCAGAGTGTAGCAGTCCTCGTAAAGAGACTGGACATCCTTAAGATAAAAAGACGCGAACACTGACTTGCTTCTCCAATAGGTTGCGTCCATTAAACTTCGCAGAGATCTATTTTGTTTAAAGGCCACGGAAGTTGCGACAGCTTTAACTTCATGTGTCCTTACCTTCAGCAAAGCTTGGTCTTCCTCACTCAGATGTGAATGAGCTTCTCGTATTAACAGTGTGATAAAATAGGATAAAGCATTCTTTGACATAGGCAAAGATGGTTTCTTAACTGAACACCATAAAGCTTCTGACTGTCCTCGTAAAGGTTTAGTTCGTCTTAAATAGAACTTAAGAGCTCTCACAGGGCATAAGACTCTTTCTAGTTCATTTCCAACCATATTCGATAGGCTTGGAATATCGAACGATTTCGGCCAAGGACGAGAAGGTAGCTCGTTTTTGGCTGGAAAACCAAGTTGTAGAGAACATGTAGCCGTTTCAGATGAAAATCCGATGTTCCTGCTGAAGGCGTGAATCTCACTGACTCTTTTAGCTGTGGCTAAGCAAACCAGGAAAAAGAGTCTTTAAGGTGAGATCTTTAAGGGAGGCTGATTGAAGCGGCTCGAACCTTTCTGACATGAGGAATCTTAGTACCACGTCTAAATTCCAACCAGGTGTAGCCAAACGACGCTCCTTCGTGGTCTCAAAAGACTTAAGGAGGTCCTGTAGATCTTTATTGTTGGAAAGATCTAAGCCTCTGTGACGGAAGACTGATGCTAACATGCTTCTGTAACCCTTGATAGTGGGAGCTGAAAGAGATCGTTCTTTCCTTAGGTATAAAAGGAAGTCAGCTATTTGAGTTACAGAGGTACTGGTCGAGGATACAGATACTGACTTGCACCAGTTTCGGAAGACTTCCCACTTCGATTGGTAGACTCTAAGGGTGGATGTCCTCCTTGCTCTAGCAATCGCCCTGGCTGCCTCCTTCGAAAAGCCTCTAGCTCTCGAGAGTCTTTCGATAGTCTGAAGGCAGTCAGACGAAGAGCGTGGAGGCCTTGGTGTACCTTCTTTACGTGTGGCTGACGTAGAAGGTCCACCCTTAGAGGAAGAGTTCTGGGAACGTCCACTAGCCATCGAAGTACCTCGGTGAACCATTCTCTCGCGGGCCAGAGGGGAGCAACTAACGTCAACCTTGTCCCTTCGTGAGAGGCGAACTTCTGCAGTACCTTGTTGACAATCTTGAACGGAGGGAATGCATATAATCTGCAGTACCTTGTTGACAATCTTGAACGGAGGGAATGCATATAGGTCTAGATGTGACCAATCTAGGAGAAAGGCATCTATGTAAACTGCTGCTGGGTCCGGGATTGGTGAGCAATATATTGGGAGCCTCTTGGTCATCGAGGTTGCGAAGAGATCTATGGTTGGCTGGCCCCATGTGGCCCAAAGTCTCTTGCACACATCCTTGTGGAGGGTCCATTCTGTTGGAATGATTTGTCCCTTCCGACTGAGACAATCTGCCATGACATTCAAGTTGCCTTGGATGAACCTCGTTACTAGCGAAATGTTTTGACCTTTTGACCAGGTGAGGAGGTCCCTTGCGATCTCGTACAACGTCAGTGAGTGGGTCCCTCCTTGCTTGGAAATGTACGCCAAAGCCGTGGTGTTGTCCGAGTTCACCTCCACCACTTTGCCTTGAAGGAGAGACTTGAAGCTTTTCAAGGCCAGATGAACTGCCAGTAGCTCCTTGCAGTTGATATGCATTGTCCTTTGACTCGAGTTCCATATTCCCGAGCATTCCCGACCGTCTAATGTCGCGCCCCAGCCTATGTCCGATGCGTCCGAGAAGAGAACGTGGTTGGGAGTCTGAACAGCCAGGGGCAGACCCTCTCTGAGGCTGATACTGTCCTTCCACCATGTCAGGCAAGACTTCATCTTCTCGGAAATGGGGATCGAGACCGCTTCTAGCGTCTTGTCCTTTTTCCAGTAAAAAGCTAGGTGATATTGAAGAGGACGGAGGTGTAGTCTTCCTAACGACACGAACTGTTCCAGGGATGATAGGGTCCCTATCAGACTCATCCACTTCCTGACTGAACATCGTTCCTTCTTCAGCATGTTCTGGATGCATAACTGGGCTTGGCTTGTTCTGGGGGCCGACGGAAAAGCTCGAAAAGCTAGACTGTGAATCTCCATCCCTAAATACACAATAGTTTGGGATGGGACCACTTGAGACTTTTCCAAATTGACAAGGAGACCCAATTCCTTGGTCAGATCTAGAGTCCACTTTAGATCCTTCAGACAGCGACGACTGGAAGAAGCTCTTAGAAGCCAGTCGTCCAAATAGAGGGAGGCTCGGATGTCCGCTAAATGAAGGAATTTGGCTACATTCCTCATCAGCCTCGTAAACACAAGAGGAGCTGTGCTTAGGCCAAAGCACAGGGCTTGAAACTGGTAGACAACCTTTTCGTAAACAAATCTCAGAAAAGGTTGGGAGTCTGGGTGGATGGGGACGTGGAAGTATGCGTCCCTTAGGTCTAAAGAGACCATCCAGTCTTCCCTTCTGACCGCTGCTAGAACGGACTTTGTGGTCTCCATGGAGAACGTCTGCTTTGTGACAAAGACATTCAGCGCACTGACGTCTAGCACCGGCCTCCACCCTCCTGTCTTCTTTGCCACTAAGAAGAGACGGTTGTAGAATCCCGGGGTTTGATGGTCCAGGACTTTGACTACCGCTCCCTTTTCTAGTAAGAGAGACACTTCCTGTTTCAATGCTCGTCTCTTGTCTTCCTCTCTGTACCTGGGAGAGAGATCGATGGGAGACGTTGCTAGAGGGGGTTTTCGTACAAACGGGATCTTGTACTCCTCTCTGAGCAACTTCACAGATTGTGCATCTGCGCCTCTCTTCTCCCAGGTCTGCCAGAAGTTCTTGAGTCTGGCTCCCACTGCTGTCTGAAGAAGCTGGCAGTCAGACTCTGCCTTTAAAGGACTTGGTTCCTTTCTTCTTTCCACGTCTCCCTTCAGCACGAGCACCTCCTCTGCTGGAGGCTCTGCCACGAAAGGGCGGAATAAATCGGGACGCTGGAGTGTCCATCCTTGGTCTAGCTGACAAGGTAGGCAAAGGGGTGGCTTTGCGAGCAGAGGACGCAACCAGATCGTGAGTATCCTTCTGTATCAAAGAAGCAGCAATCTCCTTAATCAGGTCCTCTGGAAAGAGGCACTTGGAAAGAGGAGCAAACAGAAGTTCGGATCTTTGGCAAGGTGTAACTCCAGCTGACAGGAAAGAGCAAAGGTTCTCACGCTTCTTGAGGACTCCGGACACGAAAGATGCAGCAAGCTCATTAGATCCGTCACGTACGGCCTTGTCCATGCAGGACATGATGAGCAAGGAAGTCTCTTTCTCTGTCGGAGAGATCTTTCTGCTTAGCGCTCCCAGACACCAGTCTAAAAAGTTGAAGACCTCGAAGGCTCTAAATATCCCTTTCAAAAGGTGGTCCAGGTCCGAAGATGACCAACATATCTTTGAGCGTCTCATGGCTAGCCGGCGGGGAGAGTCTACAAGACTTGAGAAGTCGCCCTGGGCAGAGGCAGGAACTCCCAAGCCGAGAACTTCTCCCGTGGCATACCAGACGCTCGATCTAGAAGAGAGTCTAGCAGGGGGAAATGTAAATGCTGTCTTCCCTAGACTCTTTTTGGACTGCATCCATTCTCCTATCACTCGTAAAGCTCTCTTGGACGAGCGTGCGAGGACGAGTCTAGTAAAGGCAGGCGTGGATGACGGCATACCTAAAACAAACTCTGACGGAGGAGAGTGCGGAGCCACAGACACAAACTGGTCCGGAAACATCTCTTTGAACAGTGCTAAAACCTTCCTAAAGTCCAAAGAGGGTTGCGTAGACTTAGGCTCGTCAAGATCCGAATGTGGTTCATCTACGTGTGCAGCACCATCATCATCAGAAAGTCCATCATCCGAGTATTGAGGAGGAAGCGGCAATGGAGTAGGTAACGGCTGGTTAGCTGAGTCCGGTCGCACGGGTGCATGCGTGACTGAGCCGGACGCAACGTCATGGAACTGTTGCCCAGTCTGTGAGCTGGCAACAACCATAGCAGCGCGGGGACGCACAGCGTCTACTCCAGACTGTCTAGCCTGATGTGGGTGAGCAGTGGCAACCACACTGGGTCGCGGAGGTTGACGCACCGCGTCAAAACAAAACAACTCTGACGGTTGTTGTACCTCACGAACGTCAACGGAAGGCTCCGTGCGTCGCTGAACGTCAACATGCGGCTGGCAGGGCACACTGGAACGCATGGGTGGCGGAACTCTCTCAACTGGAGTGCGCAAAAAGGTCGCCTCAGCGTCCCCAGGACGCACAACCGATCGTATGGGTGGTTGTAGGCAAGAGGCTGTACTAGCTGGTGCGGCAGCAACCTTCTCCGCACGCAAGTCCTGCATCAGAGACGTTAATTGGGACTGCATGCTCTGCAGCAAAGACCACTTAGGGTCTGCAGGAGCAGGTGCGGCGACAGACGGTGTAACTGTCTGAGGCGGTACCGCTTTGCCTCTCTTAGGAGGTGAGCAGTCATCGGAAGACTGCAGCGAGTCCGAACTGACCCAGTGGCTACAGCTGGGCCGTTGGACTTGCGCGGAAGGGACCGACTTGCGCTTTAATGGTCGTGAGACCTTGGTCCATTGTTTCTTGCGAGAAACACCTTCCGAAGACGAGGAATAAATGGGCTCTCTCGTCTTTGTTAGGCAGGGGCGATCTTGGGAAGATGCGCCCGATACCACGGAGGGAACGTCTGTTCGCTGATTAAAGCCTCTCGAACCCATTGGTCGTACGACATTGCTTCTCCCCTGGACTTGGGAGCTTGCAAGAGGTCCCGGACTAGGAGGACGACAGGCACGAACAGACGAACCCTCAAGCGCAACACTATCACTCACTTCCCACTGCACTTTTACACTTCAGCTCCTTGACATCCGCCATGAGCTGGTTACGGTCACTAGCCAGGGACTCAACTCTCTCACCCAGAGCTTGGATGGCACGCATCATATCAGCCATCGAAGGTTCCTGAGTGCCAGAAGGGGGATTAGGAGCAACCACTACAGGGGAAGGAATAGGTTGTGGGGCATGAGGAGAGGAAATGTCAATAGAACGAGAGGAACTTCTCCTAACTCTATCTCTCTCTAGCCTACGTGTATACTTTTGGAATTCGATAAAATCAAATTCCGAAAGCCCAACGTACTCCTCACATCGATCTTCCAATTGACAGGTTTTATCCCGACAATTGGAACAAACAGTGTGAGGGTCGATAGAGGCCTTCGGAAGACGCCTTGAACAGTCCCTAGCATTACACTTCCTAAATTTTGGGACTTGTGAAGGGTCAGCCATTTTGAATTGGTCAAAGGGGAATTCAAAAACTATCCAAAGTCATCAACAAATAATCCGTAATCAAAAAAAGAATGCAAGGATTTTTGAAGAGAAAGCCTGCACAGCGAAAGCTCAAAACTAGAATAGTGTACTTCACCAAATAGTTGTGAAAACAAATCCAGTTAGCAACAGGGAATTAGTAGGTCTTGCCAGTAGTACGACAGAGAGAAAATTGAGTTCTTTGTTTACAATGAGTACTGGGTATCTGGACGACAGATGGCGCTGTTGAAGTACACCCCCTATCTGTGTAGCGATCGCTGGCGAATTTTTTCCGTAGAGTTTTCTGTCGAGCAACAGAGTTGCAGCTATTATAATCACCGGCTAAGTTAAATATTGAAAAATTAAAAATACTGATTGAGTCTACATGAAGGTTCCATATAAGTGTTTTAATTTCATGGAATAAATAATCCAAGCTCCCTTTGGCATCTACTACAGTGCATAACCTCATTAGAGGGCTGGACCAAATAATCTGGCAATGTACAGCATGTGTACAAATGTTATATAGGTATTTTCATTTCATTTAGAATTTCATAGTCTTAATAATTCATTAAATATCTTACCCTTTAGTCAAATAATGCTGAATTAAAAGTTTTCTGATACAGCACAGTACTGTACTGTGAATATAAAAAAAATAAGTTTCAATGCTGTACTGTACTTACAAGTCAACATCTTTCCTGAGTGCAGCCCAGTATTGCATATCCTTCGCTTTTACTACAACTTCAGCACTAGAAAAATTTGATCTAAAATCATCTTGTTTCTCCGTTCCTTCTAAACACAATGAATCCTCCCTCGGTTCAAACGGGTCTTCCTCTAAGTAGTCGGATTCTTCAGGTTCAATTGGTTCATCTTTCATTTCGGTTGATTCCAATTCATCAAGGCCAGAATCGTCCTCATTTATGTAAACTGTTACTATAGATGGTTCTGTAACTTCTTCCTTGACAGGACTTGAATCCATATCTGTTCTCAAATAAAGTGCATAAAGAAAATATAAGAATTACTCTACTGAAAACCATGGAAATCATGTGAGAGAGAGAGAGAGAGAGAGAGAGAGAGAGAGAGAGAGAGAGAGAGAGAGAGAGAGAGAGAGAGAGAGAGAGAGAGAGAGAGAGAGAGAGTAATGTAACCTACCATATATGTACACATAATTGCTCAAAATCATGGCATATCTTAAAAGAAAATGGCATCATTAAAAAACGTTAGGTAAATGAAATAGAAAAACTTTAAAAATAAAAAATAAATTCATAGTAGATTGTTGCAGGAATTCAACTGACAAAATACAGTACTTCCTATTTCCTCCTTTTCTTTTATAGTCTCTCATAACCATCACTCTGATTCAATTCTACAGAATACAAACAAATGAACAACACGCAATATGAAAAATTAAATACTCTGAATGAAGAAGGTAAAACGACAGTGGAGATCCTGTAGAGAGTGGGGTTTCCCTGCTGTACGGACCGGAAAAGCAGCCATCAAAGTAAAGTAAGTAAGTAAGTAAACTAAGGCCTAAATTCTTTACTTATACCGAAACTTCAGATCTTCCCATTATTTCTACTTTTTACCTCTGCCAGCAAAGTTGGAAGGAGGTTATGTTTTACCCCTGTTTGTGTTTGTTTGTGAACACCTTTGTGGCCACAAATTTAATTGTAGAGTAATGAAACTTATAGGGATTAACTGTTATGTAAAATGCTGGAAATTATAAAATTTTGGAAGGTCAAGGTCATGGTCAAGCAAAATATCCAATTAACGTTATCAGCCATAAGTTTGGACATCTTTGTTACAGACTTCAAACTTGGTTCATAATTGAGTATATGAAAATCCACACCAAATAATACATATTAAGGTCAAAGGTCAAGGTCGAGCAAAAGGTTGAGAAATAAGCTGTCACAACAGGGCAAAAACCAATATTGCATTAATTCAATTAATCAAAGAGATACTGATAGTACCATAAAAACCTACGAACTATTCCATAGAAAATGTGATGAAAAAATCCCATTTTCTGTCCCGAAGTTCTAGTAAAAAAGAAAGCGCAAGAGTTTTGACAGTGTTTTAATTACTATTTATCGGAATTGATTACGGTAATAGCTTTTTCACTACGATGACTGGTTTTGGGATTTATGTATGGTGACGGCCATGGCAAATAACGCCCTATTCTTAACCTATCGCTAAGAACATGGCAATCTAATGGGGGTCGCAGGGGGGTGTCACCCCATCGTAAGGCAAGTTGGTGAAAACACAGTTTGTAG
>NC_090730.1:3940336-4032836 GCF_036898095.1 Palaemon carinicauda | reverse complement strand
TATTTCTATGTTGCTTCTCTTACTCTAATTTTTATGAAGTTTTCATAGTATACTGTATACTATATATGATAGATCTAATTCAATGTTGATAATGATCTTAAAATGTTATTTTTATTAATAAAATAAATTTTTGAATATACTTACCCGATAATCATGTAGCTGTCAACTCCGTTGCCCGACAGAATTCTATGGAGGGATACGCCAGCTATCACAATACTAGAAGGGGGTGTATTTACCAGCGCCACCTGTGGCCAGGTACTCAAGTACTTCTTGTTGACACCTCCTCAATTATTCCTCGGTCCACTGGTTCTCTATGGGGAGGAAGGGAGGGTCGATTAAATCATGATTATCGGGTAAGTATATTCAAAAATTTATTTTATTAATAAAAATAACATTTTTCAATATTAAACTTACCCGATAATCATGTAGCTGATTCACACCCAGGGGGGTGGGTGAAAAACCAGTGTACAAGACTAAAGGATAGCTAAGTATCCCGTATTTCATATAATCAGTTATCCACAATAACAATGAAATAATAAGTACCTGGTAAGGAAGTCGACTTGAACCGTTACTCTGCCTTTAATAAGATCGTCTTCCTTACTGAGCGCAGCGTTCCTCTTGGGAGGCTGAATCAACTCAAAGGTGCTAAAGTATACAGGGCTGCAACCCATACTAAAGGACCTCATCACAACCTTTAACCTCGGCGCTTCTCAAGAAAGAATTGACCACCTGCCAAATCAACAAGGATGTGGAAGGCTTCTTAGCCGACCGTACAACCCATAAAAAGTATTCAAGAGAAAGGTTAAAAAGTTATGGGATTATGGGAATGTAGTGGCTGAGCCCTCGCCTACTACTGCATTCGTTGCTACGAATGGTCCCAGGGTGTAGCAGTACTCGTAAAGAGACTGGACATCTTTGAGATAGAATGATGCGAACACTGACTTGCTTCTCCAATAGGTTGCATCCATAACACTCTGCAGAGAACGGTTCTGTTTGAAGGCCACTGAAGTAGCCACAGCTCTCACTTCATGTGTCCTTACCTTCAGCAAAGCAAGGTCTTCTTCCTTCAGATGAGAATTTGCTTCTCTAATCAGAAGCCTGATGTAGTAAGAAACTGAGTTCTTAGACATTGGTAGAGAAGGCTTCTTGATAGCACACCATAAGGCTTCTGATTGTCCTCGTAATGGTTTTGACCTTCTTAGATAGTACTTAAGAGCTCTAACTGGGCAAAGTACTCTCTCCAGTTCGTTCCCCACCATGTTGGACAGGCTTGGGATCTCGAACGACTTAGGCCAAGGACGGGAAGGAAGCTCGTTTTTAGCCAAAAAACCGAGCTGCAAGGAACATGTAGCCGTTTCAGATGTGAAACCTATGTTCCTGCTGAAGGCGTGGATCTCACTTACTCTTTTACCTGTTGCTAAGCACACGAGGAAAAGAGTTTTTAATGTGAGGTCCTTAAAAGAGGCTGATTGGAGCGGTTCAAATCCTGATGACATTAGGAACCTTAGGACCACGTCTAGATTCCAGCCTGGAGTGGACAACCGACGTTCCTTTGAGGTCTCAAAAGACCTAAGGAGGTCCTGTAGATCTTTGTTGGAGGAAAGATCCAAGCCTCTGTGGCGGAAAACCGCTGCCAACATACTTCTGTAACCCTTGATCGTAGGAGCTGATAGGGATCTTACGTTCCTTAGATGTAACAGGAAGTCAGCAATCTGGGTTACAGTGGTACTGGTTGAGGAAACTGCATTGGCCTTGCACCAGCTTCGGAAGACTTCCCATTTAGACTGATAGACTCTGAGAGTGGATGTCGTCCTTGCTCTGGCAATCGCTCTGGCTGCCTCCTTCGAAAAGCCTCTAGCTCTTGAGAGTCTTTCGATAGTCTGAAGGCAGTCAGACGAAGAGCGTGGAGGTTTGGGTGTACCTTCTTTACGTGAGGTTGACGCAGAAGGTCCACTCTTAGAGGAAGAGTCCTGGGAACTTCGACCAGCCATTGCAGTACCTCGGTGAACCATTCTCTCGCGGGCCAGAGGGGAGCAACCAACGTCAGCCGTGTCCCTTTGTGAGAGGCGAATTTCTGAAGTACCCTGTTGACAATCTTGAACGGCGGGAATGCATACAGGTCGAGATGGGACCAATCCAGCAGAAAGGCATCCACGCGAACTGCTGCTGGGTCTGGAATCGGAGAACAATACAAGAGGAGCCTCTTGGTCATCGAGGTAGCGAATAGATCTATGGTTGGCTGACCCCACAGGGCCCAAAGTCTGCTGCAAACATTCTTGTGAAGGGTCCACTCTGTGGGGAAGACCTGACCCTTCCGGCTGAGGCGATCTGCCATGACATTCATATCGCCCTGAATGAGCCTCGTTACCAGCGTGAGCTTTCGATCTTTTGACCAAATGAGGAGGTCCCTTGCGATCTCGAACAACTTCCTCGAATGAGTCCCTCCCTGCTTGGAGATGTAAGCCAAGGCTGTGGTGTTGTCGGAGTTCACCTCCACCACCTTGTTTAGCTGGAGGGACTTGAAGTTTATCAAGGCCAGATGAACTGCCAACAACTCCTTGCAATAGATGTGAAGTGTCCTTTGCTCCTGATTCCATGTTCCCGAGCATTCCTGTCCGTCCAGTGTCGCACCCCAGCCCGTGTCCGATGCGTCCGAGAAGAGACGGTGGTCGGGGGTCTGAACAGCCAATGGTAGACCTTCCTTGAGAAGAATGCTGTTCTTCCACCACGTTAGAGTAGACCTCATCTCTTCGGAAACAGGAACTGAGACCATCTCTAGCGTCATGTCCTTTATCCAGTGAGCAGCTAGATGATACTGAAGGGGGCGGAGGTGGAGTCTCCCTAACTCGATGAACAGGGCCAGCGATGAAAGTGTCCCTGTTAGACTCATCCACTGCCTGACTAAGCATCGGTTCCTTCTCAGCATGCTCTGGATGCATTCTAGGGCTTGGAAGATCCTTGGGGCCGACGGACAAGTCCGAAAAGCTCGACTCTGAAGATCCATACCCAAGGAGACAATGGTCTGGGATGGAATGAGCTGAGACTCCTCAAAATTGACCAGGAGGCCCAGTTCCTTGGTCAGATCCATAGTCCATTTGAAAATCTCCAGACAGCGACGACTTGTGGGAGCTCTTAAAAGCCAGTCGTCTGACGGAGCCGGACACAAGATCATGATACTGCTGCACAGTCTGTAAACTGTCAATCATGGACAAACAAAAAATCCTCTAACAAGGACTAAGCTTGGACTGCATGTCATGCAACACAGCTCAAGGTCTATGGGAGCAGGTGTGATAACAGACGGGATTAGCGACTGAAGTGGAACCATTACCTTCCCTGTAAGCATGTTATGCTTAAATAAAAGTCCATAAGAGGTTATGCAGCTAAAG
Organism: Palaemon carinicauda; assembly: GCF_036898095.1. Classification (NCBI taxonomy): domain Eukaryota; kingdom Metazoa; phylum Arthropoda; class Malacostraca; order Decapoda; family Palaemonidae; genus Palaemon; species Palaemon carinicauda. The sequence goes on along the minus strand of NC_090730.1, from coordinate 4,029,450 downwards.
GCTCCCTCCAAATGACAGAGTCCTCAAAGGAATATCAGAAGGAGGGAGAAAAGAACTTTCTCATCTACAGGGACCTTATCCTAGAAAAGCTAAGTTCTCTGAGTGAGGGTTCACTGGTGCAAGAGCAGCAGACTAGAAGGCAACGTTATGAAACTGCTTGACAGTCTAGTGAGTTGGCAACAACCCAAGATGTGTTGAGAAGCATGCGGTAAGGTATGCAGAGCATGATGTATGCAGAGTATGCTGTATGCAGAGCATGCTGTATGTAGAGCATGTTGTATGCAGAGCATGCTGAATGCAGAGCATGCTGTATGCAGAGCATGTTGTATGCAGAGCATGCTGAATGCAGAGCATGCTGTATGCTGAGCATGTAGTAAGCAGAGCCTGCTGTAAGCAGAGCCTGCTGTAAGGAAAGCAGAGCGTGTGCATGGCGTTTAACATTTCTCAGAAATTCCATGACCAGTGCTAGAGTGCTTTATGCATGCTTGCATGGGGTTTAAACCATGGTATGAAAATGGAGGTAAGGTATGCTGAACAGCAGAGTCAGAACGAGCTGGAACAACAATAGTTGTGGTTTCCTCTTCAAGACTCCGTTGAGGGAACACCTGAGGCTCAGTCTGCAAAGGCTGAATAAAAGACAAGCAGAAGGAAGGCGCATGGGTGGAGGAGGCTGACTCCTAGCATGAGTGGTTGAACCCAAGGGTTGCGCTTGCTGAGCGGTTGGCGGAAGCGGAGTAGCAAGTTCCAGTTCCTGTGGTGTGAGCGGAGCGCGATGTGGTGCTTGCCTTGTGGAGGGTTGAGCTCGCTGCAGCGAGAGCTGAGGAGACTGACTCATGGACGGGAGAGGTTGTTGTACCTCAACCGAGTGTTGCATCACTGGTGGAGCAGCAAGTGGAGGCGGAGGAAGAGAGGTATAATCCTCCTGATCCCATTGTAAAGATTGCCTTAAGGAAGGCGGAGGCTGAACACCACAGGGAACAGCAAACTCAGCACGTGGCTCAACATCGTACGCCTGGCAGGTGGTACTGCGATCAGGCGGAGCGAGCGTAGGCGGAGGGAGTGTAGGCGGAGGCGGAGGAGTAACACTCTCAGCCCGACACTCACGCATTAAGTCCGAAAGCTATGCTTGCATGGACTGTAGTAGAGTCCACAACATCGTACGCCTGGCAGGTGGTACTGCGATCAGGCGGAGCGAGTGTAGGTGGAGGGAGTGTAGGCGGAGGCGGAGGAGCAACACTCTCAGCCCGACACTCACGCATCAAGTCCGAAAGCTGTGCTTGCATGGACTGTAGTAGAGTCCACAACATCGTACGCCTGGCAGATGGTACTGCGATCAGGCGGAGCGAGTGTAGGTGGAGGGAGTGTAGGCGGAGGCGGAGGAGCAACACTCTCAGCCCGACACTCACGCATCAAGTCCGAAAGCTGTGCTTGCATGGACTGTAGTAGAGTTCACAACATCGTACGCCTGGCAGGTGGTACTGCGATCAGGCGGAGCGATCATAGGCGGGGGGGAGTGTAGGCGGAGGCGGAGGCGCAACACTCTCAGCCCGACACTCACGCATCAAGACCGAAAGTTGTGACTGTATGGACTGCAGTAGAGTCAACTTGGGGTCGGCAGACACTAAGGTCTGCTGAGGTAAAGCCTTAACAGCAGAGATCTGTTGCGGCAGAACCTTACTCCTCTTAGGCGGAGTGTAATCAACTGATGACTGAGGAGAGTCAGAGCTAACCCAATGACTGCATTCGGGTTGTGAACTTTAACTTCGTACGTCTGGCATAGGTCTGGACTTAACGTTTAAGAGGTCTTGAGACCTGAGACCAGCGTTACTCTGCCTTTATTTTCTCCCCTAATCTCTTCTGCAGACGAGCAAAATAAGGGCTCAATCGTCTGCGGGTGGGAGTGACGGTCTCGGTAAGACACGCCCACAACCACCGAGGATACTTCTGTGCGCCGATCAAGGCCTGCTGAACCCTTATGCCCTTCGACATTGCTTCTCCCCTGGGCTTGGGAGCTTGCAAGAGGTCCCGGACTGGGAGAACGACTGGCGCGCACAAAAGTACCCTCACGCACTAATCACTTATCACTTTGATTTCTGTTTGCACTTATTTCACTGAACTCGAAACTTTAAGTGGTTTGTACCTGAAATACGCAATTCTATCCTTTCTCAAAGTTAGTAATTGCGAAAACAGAATTACAATGTAACAGAAAAATCTAATGAAAGATAATTCAGTGGCTGGAAAGAGACTAAACACTAGATCACTCTAGAAACGTTTAGTTTCTTCCCCTAAAGAGACTAGGGAGAAGAGCAACAACGATAACGACGTTACTCGTACGCCTGGCAGGCTTGAATGAAACGTTTATCCTCTTTCTCCCTCCGTCTCTATCTCTCTCTCTCTCTCTCTCTCTTGACTTAGAACCTGAGAGAAGAGCCCAATCATATATATCGTTAAAACATATTATGTTAAAGGAAAAAACTGAAAAGTTCCTTTATTAGGATCAAAACCATTAAGTTAAGAAAGAATGAACAAAACGCTAGACACGGTTACTCTTACTGCAACGTGAAACCGTGAACATTCTTTCTCTATCGTAACGATAGAGTGCAAGTTGAACGTTCTGAACGTCAACAACTGCAGAGACAAAACAAAACGTTAGTTCAACTTTGAAAACAGTACGAGACTATCAAAGAAATTCTTTCAAAAACATTAAAATAGCATAATATGTTAACAGGTAAAACCGAAATGACGGGCTCAAAGTTTCTTAACTTCGGTAAAAGACCGCCTACTATTAGGAAGGTCGAATATAAACAAATATAAAAATTAATTTTAATGAGTTTATAATAAAAGGAAGTTAATCGAAGAGGCCTATAAGAGGCGGAGAGATATAAAATAAATCTATAACTTTTGTTAAGCAAAATTAAGAAAGAGAGTCTATACTCTCTTAGACACCAACACTTCCGTCTAAGGGAAGGGTCGGCCATTGAAAGGTGAACGAGAGTTCATACTCTCTCGTCACCATAAATAATCAAATTAATTCCAAAAGCTAACTAAGCTAATATAGAAGTTTCCAGTAAAGCGACAGCCGAAATCAAAGAGAAATACTTCACCAAAGTCGTGAAAATACTCCAAGAACATAAGCGTATCCCAGAACGTCTTGCCGGAAGCACGACAGAGGAATAATTGAGGAGGTGTCAACAAGAAGTACTTGAGTACCTGGCCACAGGTGGCGCTGGTAAATACACCCCCTTCTAGTATTGTGATAGCTGGCGTATCCCTCCATAGAATTCTGTCGGGCAACGGAGTTGACAGCTACATGATTATCGGGTAAGTTTAATATTGAAAAATATTCTATTTTGATTGTTATTACTTTACTTGGGAGTTTATTTATTCCTTTGTTTCCTTTCATCACTGGGCTATTTTTCCTTGTTGAAGCCCTTGGGCTTATAGCACCATGCTTTCCCAACTAGGGTTGTAGCTTAGCTAGTAATAATAATAATAATACAGTAATAATAATAATAATAATAATAATAATAATGGTCACCAGTAACCTCTTGCTAACTTACCAAAAATAAAATTAGAAGCTAAGAAATCAGACGTCTTTATTTAAAAAAAAAAAAAAAAAAGGAAAAGTACCATCTGGGTTGACACTTCAACAAAAATCAAGGTCCAGTACAAGTGTTTTAATTTCACGGAATCAAAAAGCTAAGCTCATTTTGGTGTCTACCATAGTACATACCTTCAGCAGTCAGTAGGGGGGCTGGACCAACTAATCAGGCTATATACAGTATGTGTACAAAACTTATTCATGGTATTAATAATTCATTAAATATCTTACCCTTTACTCAAATAATGGTGAATTACAAGTTTCCCAACACAGCACAGTACTGTGAACATAAAAAATGAAGTTCCAATACTGTACTTACAAGTCAATATCTTTCCTGAGTGCGGCCTATAGTCCATTTCTTTTAGCGATGCATATTTGCACCGACTCGCGGCGGTGCCCTTTTAGCTCGGAAAAGCTTCCTGATCACTGATTGGTTAAAATTATCTCGTCCAACCAATCAGCGATCCGGAAACTTTTCCGAGCTAAAAGGGCACCGCTGCGAGTTGGTGCAAATATGCATCGCTAAATGAAATGGACTATAGTATTGCATATCCTCCGCTTTTACTACAACTTCAGTACTAGAAAAATTTTATCTACAATCACCTTGTTTCTCCAATCCTTTAACATATAACGAATCCTCCCTCGGCTCAAGCAGGTCTTCCTCTAAGTACTGTAGGCTGATTCTTCACGTTCAATTGGTTCATCTTTTATTTCGGCGGATTCCAATTCAAGACCAGAGTCCTCATTTATGTAAAATTTTACCATAGATGGTTCAGTAACTTCTTCCTTGACAGGACTTGAATCCATATCTGTTCCCAAATAAAGTGCATAAAGAAAATATAAGAATCACCGTACTGAAAACTATGTAAATCAAGCGAAGATGAAATTTAAATTACAAGAATAGACGATAAAAAAGAAAAAAAAAAAAATTACACTCATTTAAATTACAAGAATAGATGACAAAAACACAAAATGTTATTTTCATTAGTAAAATAAATTTTTGAATATACTTACCCGATGATCATGTAGCTGTCAACTCTGTTGCCCGACAGAAATCTACGGTCGGGATACGCCAGCGATCGCCATACAGGTGGGGGTGTACACAACAGCGCCATCTGTGGTCAGGTACTCCAGTACTTCTTGTCAACACCACCTCAATTTTTTCCTCGGTCCACTGGTTCTCTATGGGGAGGAAGGGTGGGTCAATTAAATCATGATCATCGGGTAAGTATATTCAAAAATTTATTTTACTAATGAAAATAACATTTTTCAATATTAATCTTACCCGATGATCATGTAGCTGATTCACACCCAGGGTGGTGGGTGGAGACCAGCATACATGTTAACAAAGAAGCTAAGTATCCCGTATTTCATTTTATTAGTTATTCAAAAATAACATAAAATAAATAAGTACCTGTTAAGGAAGACGACTTGAACCATTACTCTGCCTTTATTAAGTACGTCTTCCTTACTGAGCGTAGCGGTCCTCTTAGGATGCTGAACGACTCTTAGGTGCTGAAGTATAAAGGGCTGCAACCCATACTAAAGGACCTCATCACAACCTTTAACCTCGGCGCTTCTCAAGAAAGAATTGACCACCCGCCAAATCAACAAGGATGTGGAAGGCTTCTTAGCCGACCGTACAACCCATAAAAAGTATTCAAGAGAAAGGTTAAAAAGGTTATGGGATTATGGGAATGTAGTGGCTGAGCCCCCGCCTACTACTGCATTCGTTGCTACGAATGGTCCCAGGGTGTAGCAGTTCTCGTAAAGAGACTGGACATCTTTGAGATAGAATGATGCGAACACTGACTTGCTTCTCCAATAGGTTGCATCCATAACACTCTGCAGAGAACGGTTCTGTTTGAAGGCCACTGAAGTAGCCACAGCTCTCACTTCATGTGTCCTTACCTTCAGCAAAGCAAGGTCTTCTTCCTTCAGATGAGAATGTGCTTCCCTAATCAGAAGCCTGATTTAGTAAGAAACTGAGTTCTTAGACCTTGGAAGAGAAGGCTTCTTGATAGCACACCATAAGGCTTCTGATTGTCCTCGTAAAGGTTATGACCTTTTTAGATAGTACCTAAGAGCTCTAACTGGGCAAAGTACTCTCTCCAGTTCGTTCCCCACCAAGTTGGACAGGCTTGGGATCTCGAACGACTTAGGCCAAGGACGTGAAGGAAGCTCGTTTTAGCAAAAAACCGAGCTGCAAGGAACATGTAGCCGTTTCAGATGTGAAAACTATGTTCCTGCTGAAGGCGTGGATCTCACTTACTCTTTTACCTGTTGCCAAGCACACGAGGAAAAGAGTTTTTAATGTGAGGTCCTTAAAAGAGGCTGATTGGAGAGGTTCAAATCTTGATGACATAAGGAACCTTAGGACCACGTCTAGATTCCAGCCTGGAGTGGACAACCGACGTTCCTTTGAGGTCTCAAAAGACCTAAGGAGGTCCTGTAGATCTTTGTTGGTGGAAAGATCCAAACCTCTGTGGCGGAAAACCGCTGCCAACATACTTCTGTAACCCTTGATCGTAGGAGCTGAAAGGGATCTTACGTTCCTTAGATGTAACAGGAAGTCAGCAATCTGGGTTACAGTGGTACTGGTTGAGGAAACTGGATTGGCCTTGTACCAGCTTCGGAAGACTTCCCCTTTAGACTGATAGACTCTGAGAGTGGATGTCCTCCTTGCTCTGGCAATCGCTCTGGCTGCCTCCTTCGAAAAGCCCCTAGCTCTTGAGAGTCTTTCGATAGTCTGAAGGCAGTCAGACGAAGAGCGTGGAGGATTGGGTGTACCTTCTTTACGTGAGGTTGACGTAGAAGGTCCACTCCTAGAGGAAGAGTCCTGGGAATGTCGACCAGCCATTGCAGTACCTCTATGAACCATTCTCTCGCGGGCCAGAGGGGAGCAACCAACGTCAGCCGTGTCCCTTTGCGAGAGGCGAACTTCTGAAGTACCCTGTTGACAATCTTGAACAGCGGGAATGCATACAGGTCGAGATGGGACCAATCCAGCAGAAAAGCATCCACGTGAACTGCTGCTGGGTCTGGAATCGGAGAACAATACAACGGGAGCCTCTAGGTTATCGAGGTAGCGAACAGATCTATGGTTGGCTGACCCCACAGGGCCCAAAGTCTGCTGCAAACATTCTTGTGAAGGGTCCACTCTGTGGGGATGACCTGACCCTTCCGGCTGAGGCGATCTGCCATGACATTCATATCGCCCTGAATGAACCTCGTTACCAGCGTGAGCTTTCGATCTTTTGACCAGATGAGGAGGTCCCTTGCGATCTAGAACAACTTCCACGAATGAGTCCCTCCCTGCTTGGAGATGTAAGCCAAGGCTGTGGTGTTGTCAGAGTCCACCTCCACCACCTTGTTAAGCTGGAGGGACTTGAAGTTTATCAAGGCCAGATGAACCGCCAACAGCTCCTTGCAATTGATGTGAAGTGTCCTTTGCTCCTGATTCCATGTTCCCGAGCATTCCTGTCCGTCCAAAGTCGCACCCCAGCCCGTGTCTGATGCGTCCGAGAAGAGACGGCGGTCGGGTTTCTGAACAGCCAAAGGTAGACCTTCCTTGAGAAGAAAGCTGTTCTTTCACCACGTTAGAGTAGACCTCCTCTCTTCGGAAACAGGAACTGAGACCGTCTCTAGCGTCATGTCCTTTATCCAGTGATTGATTGATTGATTGAAAGTTTTCTGGCATCCTGACATTTATCCAGTGAGCAGCTAGATGATACTGAAGGGGGCGGAGGTGGAGTCTCCCTAACTCGATGAACAGGGCCAGCGATGAAAGTGTCCCTGTTAGACTCATCCACTACCTGACTGAGCATCGGTTCCTTCTCAGCATGCTCTGGATGCATTCTAGGGCTTGGTAGATTCTTGGGGCCGACGGAAAAGCCCGAAAAGCTCGACTCTGAAGCTCCATACCCAGGTAGACAAAGGTCTGGGATGGGACGAGCTGGGACTCCTCTAAATTGACCAGGAGGCCCAGTTCCTTGGTCAGATCCATAGTCCATCTGAGATTCTCCAGACAGCGACGACTTGTGGGAGCTCTTAAAGCCAGTCGTCTGACGGAGCCGGACACAAGATCATGGTACTGTTGCACAGTCTGTGAACTGTCAACCATGGGGAAGCGAGGAAGTACAGCGACAACCCGAAACTGTCTAGACTGTCTGGGTAGTACAGACAACTCCTTATCGGGTTGCTGTGGTTGCCGCACTGCGTCACAACAAGTCCCCTCTGCTGGTTGTTGAACGTCTTCCCAGTGACACACTGACTCCGTAAACAAAAAATCCTCTAACAAGGACTAAGCTTGGACTGCATGTCTTGCAACAAAGCTCAAGGTCTATGGGAGCAGGTGTGGCAACAGACGGGGTTAGCGACTGAAGCGGAACCATTACCCTCCCTGGAAGCATGTTATGCTTAAATAAAAGTCCATAGGAGGCTAAGCAGCTTAAGGCTCCTCTCCAAATGACAGAGTCCTCAAGGGAATATCAGAAGGAGGGAGAATAGCACTTTCTCATCTACAGGAACCATATCCGAGAAAAGCTAAGTTCTCTCAGTGAGGGTTTCACTGGTGCAAAAGCAGCAGACCAGAAGGCAACGTTATGAAACTGCTTGACAGTCTTGTGAGTTGGCAACAACCAAAGATGTGCGACTGAGGAGCATGCGGTAAGGTATGCAGAGCATGCTGTAAGGTATGCAGAGCATGCTGTAAGGAATGCAGAGCATGTTGTAAGGTATGCAAAGCATGCTGTATGCAGAGCATAGTATGCAGAGCATGCTGTAAGGTATGCAGAGCATGCTGTAAGGAATGCAGAGCATGCTGTAAGGAATGCAGAGCATGCTGTATGCAGAGCATGCTGTAAGGTATGCAGAGCATGCTGTAAGGTATGCAGAGCATGCTGTATGTAGAGCATGCTGTAAGGTATGCAGAGCATGTTGCATGGCATGCGGCTTATGCTGCATGGGATGAGGCTCATGCTGCATGGGATGAGGCTCATGCTGCATGGGATGAGGCTCATGCTGCATGGGATGAGGCTCATGCTGCAAGGGATGAGGCTCATGCCGCATGGGTTGAGGAGGATGCCGCATAGTATGAGGCTCCTGCCTCATGGGTTGAGGAGGTTGCCGCATAGCATGAGGCTCCTGCCTCATGGGTTGAGGAGGATGCCACATAGCATGAGGCTCCTCATAGCATGAGGCTCCTGCCTCATGGGTTGAGGAGGATGTCGCATAGCATGAGGCTCCTGCCTCATGGGTTGAGGAGGATGCCGCATAGCATGAGGCTCCTGCCTCATGGGTAGAGGAGGTTGCCGCATAGCATGAGGCTCCTGCCTCATGGGTTGAGGAGGATGCTGCATAGCATGAGGCTCCTGCTTCATGGGTTGAGGAGGTTGCCTCATAGTGCTGGAACCCGGCAACTCCCGATGCGGCAACTCACGCATGAAAGCAGGAGGCGCAGCAAGAACATGCGTCTGGCAGGGTGGACTGCGCATCGGAGGTGGAGCTCTCACAGGTGGAGGGTGGGAGCAGGCAGCCGCAGTATCTGCTGAGCGCACAACCTCGGCGGGTTGTAGGTTAACAGGCTGCATTGTCAACCTTCCAGCATGATACTCCTGTATGAAGGAGCAAGCTGAGACTGTATAGTCTGCAGCATGGACCACTAGGGTCTATGAAAGACAACAACAAACGGAGCTACTGTCCGTTGAGACTGAGGGTCTAAAACAGCTGGTGCGGCAACAGACGGAGTTACTGCCTGTTGCGGTACCACCTTGCCTCTCTGGGAGGTGTGCAGTTGTCGTACTGCAGCAAGTCCGAACTGACCCAGTGGCAGTGGCTACACCTAGGAGTTGGACTTGCGCGGAAGGGACCGACTTGCACTTAAAAGCTGCAAGATTTGGTCCATGGTTTCTGCGAGAAACCTCTTCCGCAGACGAGGAATAAATGGGCTCTCTCGTCTTTGTGTGGGTGGGGTGATCACGTCGGCTACGTGAGTGGATACACCCGAAACCACGGAGGGAAACGTCTGTTCGTCGATCAAGGCCTGATGAACCCATAAGTCCTTCGACATTACTTCTCCCCTGGGCTTGGGAGCTTGTAAGAGGTCCCAGACTAGGCGAACAACTGGCACGAACAGACGAACCCTCGAACGCAACACTGTAACACTTTGCGCTTATCACTTTATCACTTTTGATTTTCTGTTTGCACTTATTTCACTGAACTCGAAACTTTAAGTGGTTTGTACCTGAAACACGCAATTCTATCCTTCATTAAAAGTTAGTAATTGCGAAAACAGTATTACAATGTAACAGAAAAACATAATGAAAGAATTCAGTGGCTGGAAAAGAGACTAAACACTAGATCAAATAAACTACGTTTAAAATCTCTCACCGCATAAAGCCTGGGAACAAGAATAAAACTCTAGAAACGTTTTACCTTCTTCCCCTAAAGAGACTAGGGAGAAGAGCAAAAACGATAACAACGTTACCCGCTTGAACGAAACGTTTATCCTCCTCTCTCTCCCTCCGTCTCTATCTCTCTCTCTTGACTTAGAACCTGAGAGATGAGCCCAATTATATATATCGTTAAAACATATTATTGTTAAAGGAAAAAAACTGAAAGATTTCCCAAATAAAAAGTTCCTTTATTAGAATTAAAACCATTTAAGCTAAGAAAGAATGAACAAAACGCTAGAATCGGTTTACTCTTACTGCAACGTGAAACCGTGAATACTCTCTCTCTATCGTAACGATAGAGCGCAAGTTGAACGTTCTGAACGTCAACAACTGCGGAGACAAAACAAAACGTTAGTTCAACTTTGAAAACAGTACGAGACTATCAAAGAAATTCTTTCAAAAACATTAAAATTAAAATAGCATAAAATCTTAACAGGTAAAAACGATATGACGGGCTCAATGTTAATTAACTTCGGTTCCAAGAAAAGACCGCCTACTATTAGGAAAGGTCGCATATAAACAAACATAAAAATTAATTTTTATAAGTTTATAATAAAAGGAAGTTAATCGAAGAGGCCTATAAAAGGCGGAGAGATATAAAATAAATCTATAACTTTGTTAAGCAAAATTAAGAAAGAGAGTCTATACTCTCTTCGACACCAACACTTCCGTCTAAGGGAAGGGTCGGCCATTTAAAAGTGAAAGAGAGTTCATACTCTCTTCGTCACCAAAATTAAATCAAATTAATTCCAAAAACTTGCTAAGCTAATGTTAAAGCTTCCTGAATAGCGAAGGAAAACTCTAGAGCAAATACATCACCAAATCGTGAACAATAACTCCAGAATCAACAGCGTATCCAAGTAGGTCTAGCCGGTGGCACGACAGAGGAAAAATTGAGGTGGTGTTGACAAGAAGTACTGGAGTACCTGACCACAGATGGCGCTGTTGTGTACACCCCCACCTGTATAGCGATCGCTGGCGTATCCCGACCGTAGATTTCTGTCGGGCAACAGAGTTGACAGCTACATGATCATCGGGTAAGATTAATATTGAAAAAAGGGGATTACACACTCTTTCTCTCTCTTGAGAGAGAGATAAGCCTTTACATTTTTTCACTTAGAAAAAAAAAAGCTGTTAAATCTTAAAAAGATACCACTCCCCTTACATGAAATTCATTCCCCGATCAGCAACACGAATAATAAGTGACTTTTAAAAATATGTATGTATGTATGTATGCATGTGGCTAGCTATAATTTCTATAGAAAATGAATGTGTGAAGAATATTATTTTGATGTAATCGACAAGTCTATGGTTGCTAAGTCCTGTAAAATGAGTGCAAAAAAAAAAATTCTTATTTAGTATATCACAAGGAGAATATTTGGCTCCATTTAAAAATGCTTTCTCTTACATTGATATCTTCCTTATTGCATATCAAAATTTGTTTTTTTTTTATTAGAATTATGGTTTTATCTAGCCTACAATATGATGTATTACAAGTGGCCATGAATGAAATTTCAATGTACAGTACTATTATTGTTCAAGTCTTACAGTTTATATAAAAAAAAAAAAAAAACTATATAACCATTCCTTATCGAAATTCTAAAGTTATGGGGAGGGGGGTACGAAGGAACATTAGATTGGAATAACTGGCCCCAGGGTACCAAATACTCTAGGAATGCCTCTACACTGATAGGTGGTGCTTCTGTCATAAGTTACTTGTTCGAACATAATGAAAGGCCCAACGTTATAAACCTCTTCGTTATTTGTTTTAAATATGGGAATATGCAATATAATCATACCTCTTATTTTATTTGTCATAATAATAAAAGGTTAGGATAGAAAAGTGTCATTGATATATTTAGTCTGATCATTAAATGATATGAACAGAGGCTGAAGTGCGAAGCTACAAGTCACTCCTTTGTCTATTCACCCCTTTTTTTTTGTATAACTGATATTTAACGCCAAAAAGACTAGCACACACGGGGCTAATGCACGTAGAAAAACATGTTCCGCTTGCTAGAACATAGAAACAATGAGATATAGGAGCAATGAGATAATGTTTAATTGCGAGTGGATCGAGCATATAGCAGGGCAAAAACCAATAAATCATTATTCCAGTTAATTAAGGAGACAATTGTAATATGATGAACACCTACGAACTATTCCATAGAAAATGGGATGGGAAAATCCCATTTTCTATGAATCTGGAAGTCCTGGCAAGCAAAAGCTCTAGTGTTTTGACCATGTTTCATTACTATTGCTCGGTTTTGATTACTGTAACTATTTTTTTATTATGATGACTGGACTTGGGGTGTATGTATGATGATGGTCATGGCCCATAAACACTATTATCAACCATATCGACCCCACAGCTTGTAGGTTAGGTTAGGTGGAGAAGTTCAGGTCACATGCTGTTCTATGTACTGTAAGTGTTCCTATCCGTTATTGTACAAAGGCTCCCTGGATTTTAATGACGATGATTGGCAGAAACAAAGTTTTAAAAAGTTAATTCAAATATTACAGAATTAGACTAGTACACAGTATATGTTACGGTATCTCAAACGTAAATGATGACAATACCTAGCGGAAAGCCATAGGTTTTCAGTTATGGTAGTCGACACAGTAAAACTCAAAACTACAGATTTCCACTAGGAATCATTATCAAAAACACTCAAAACACCACAAAATACATTAAAAACCAGTCTTATTTCTATAAACCATTTACTACACCATTCTATAATTTTACCGGTGATTCACGCCTTAAACTGCGTGTTGGCTGACCTGTTTGGGGTGCAGAAGCAGTAATAGTTCCTGATTTCGTCTGTGTTCCTTTCTCAACCAGTGTGGGCGTCCAGTGGGAACAACACCCCCGAGCCATGGCCTCTTTCATTGTGGCATCCTCTTCTTCGGGTCCCTCTAAACTGTGGCAAAGCTTGATCACTTGCTCGAAGAAGGGCTTCTGGTATCGTCGCGGCACGTACTCCAAACGTTGAGTCAAGTACTGGACGAATACAGTGATGTCACGATGAGTTTTATTCTGGGCTTGTGGCATGAGTGTGTTGATGCTGGTCATAATTTGGGTCAGTTGAGTCAGCAGTCCTTCAGTCGCTTCAGGTGTGTCGGCGGATGGCCGTCGCTCCTCTGTTAATGTGCGAGGTCTTTTCTGCTTCAGCCGCTTTCTTCGCTGGAACAAAGTTGCTGACAGGCCCGACATGTCAGCACTGGAGGAATCGTCTGCATCGGTTCGGTGAGAGGATACAGGGGAGAAATGATCGCTTGCTATTGTACGTTCATGGGATATGTGGCCTCCCAGGAATGCCCACGTAGCCATGACATCCTCCTCCCGTGCTGTCCTGTGCCGTACAGATCCCCTCTTGTGCTCCTTCTTCTCGATCTTCCCAAAGTCGGTACGGCGGGCCTCAAAGTACTTCCGAACTTGCTGGAAGGTGCAATTCGTAAAATTTGCTGCCAGTTCACGCCAGAGTTCCACCTTCCTCCTCGGATTGGACCATTCCCTGTCCCGCTTGTCATATAAGGTAGGGTGTGACCTGACGAATTCAACAATCATCTCCTTGTCCTCTGGCGTGAACGGGTAGTCTTGTATGTCCTTCTTGCTGGGGCGGTATCGTTTTTTCGGCTGCACTACGATACCACTCGGGACAGTGGTGTCCTGGGTTTTGACAAGTGAGTATAGGGTTGGCTCTATGGGCAGCTCTTTTTTGAGGTCAGACATTTCCTCTAGTTCTGGAAGCTGGATGTCCTGGGTAGGCCTAGGGGTGGTCTTCCGAAGTGGCATCATCGGATCAAGTAGCTCCAGAGTGGCTAGGCGAGTGTCGTTAGGCTGTCAGAGCGTAAATGATGCCCCGTTTTCTATCCGGCCCCTCGTATTCCTCCTCAGGCTACCTGCGGTAAAATTCTCTAAAATCTACCTTAGGAGGCGCCATAACACGCCCCATAAGACTTTTGGCCCTCTTTGACGAATCATGCTAGACACCGCCAGCGCCTCCTTACCTTCTAGTGCGCTTTCTGGCGGCTTCCTGCGGACCAATGTCGTAACTGCCCGTAACACAAGGCTTGGCTCACATTTCCCGTCGTATGGGTAGACCTTATCTAAAATTCACATAACTATAGGTAAATTTCATTGAAATCACTAATAAAAACGAATTACTTCCTTTCACAGCTCTTCACCGCAGAATACTGTACAGAATTTGAAATATGTCAGAATATTACCCCCAATGGCAATGACCTCCAGATTCTTGGTTCCTCGTTGCTCTCTCCACAACACTGACAGGTTCAGGTTTATTTACAGTACAGTAGTAGTAACAGTGGCGGAGTCTGGAGATGATCCTTATAATCAGCTCTTAGTTTCTACTTTCTGAAAGAATGGTTTCTTGTAAAAAGTTCATCTTCAGATATGATATACCACAACGGACCTTTCTTTCTACTATAAATAATTCATTATTTTTATTACTGTACCTTTATTGTGTCTATATGTTTCTTTATCTGGACCGTTTTAATGCTGTTTAAAATTCATTCTCAAAAGTTTTTTTTTGTATTCTTCTTTGCTACAATATATAGTTCCTATTTTATTTTAAGTTATATTTTTGATAAAGTATATTCCTCATACTAATTACCTTTTTTATAAGGAATGCTTAAAATCTAAAGAATATTGTTATGACTTAATTGTTTTTGTAAAATCACAAGCATTTATTAAAATGCTAGCTAATAAACGTCTAGAAAATAATTTCAACAAATGCATTCTTAGAATTTTTAAGCAAAGTGTTGTCATTATCTAGGTATTTCTAAAGTAGGGCCTATATTGCTTCACGCCAACTAGGTTGCGTAGCTCATGTACACTACCTTGTTGAATACTTGTAAATGGATCATGATCGCACCAAAACTTTGTCTTTTAAAATATGCTTTTGATGGTAAAAGAATATTATAATAGACGCATATTCATATTATATATATGCTTTATAATCTAAAATAATATAATCAATTATTATTCCTTTAATTGATATGGAAATTTAGGTATAATTTCAAAACAAATTAAGCTTCGGACCAAAGACTATACACTGAAATATGTAGTTTGCAGCTTCATTATACTTGGTAGCATGCACATGAATGATGCAAAAATACGATATTAGTGGCTATAGTGCAAATCATATTTTTAAGGAAATCTAAGGAAATTTTTTTCACGATCTCAGGAAATATCAGTGCGATGAAGTTGAATGCTGTTGCAGTATCTGTTTCCGGATGTTGTAAGGGACTGAACTTCAAGTAATCTCTGCAGTCAAATGGCCCACCACTTAAGAATTCTAAAAGGGGATCAGCCCCTATGGTGCGGCTAGGGTGCCACAGCCCACCCTCCCCGGTTATCCACCACAGATGAAGCTTCATAATGCTGAATGCGACTGCTGTTACCTCTGCGGTCATCCAAGGCAACTGGAGGAAGCAGCAGGGCCTACCGGAACTGCGTCCACTCCACCATTTGCTGCAACAACAGACCCCAAGTACTTAAACTGATCCACATCCTCAAGTAACTCTCCATTCAACATGACATTCAGCCTTGCACCACCTTCCCTTCTCGTACATCTCATAACCTTACTCTTACCCACATTAACTCTGAACTTCCTTCTCTCACATACCCTTCCAAATTCTGTTACTAATATATATAGTATATGTATTGTACAATACATACATTATATTTATCCACAATTCCCAGTTTCAATAAACTCAAAACAGTATATTTTCAATCACCATCTTTGACCTATAATCAATTTTATAAAGCAAGTTTATTCAACTTGTTTCTATGCTACTAGGTGAATAATTGACAATGAAATATAGAGAGAAGGGCAGATCTGAATAAGTGTAGCCAAACAAGACAGTTGCCAATTGAATGCAAATAAAAAGTGAATTTCAACCATATTTTTCTAAAGTCACACCTGATTACTTCCTCCATTGTGCTTCAATCATAAATGAAAACATTGGAAGATGTCATAACCTAAGGTACCCCTTAACTAACCTAACTTGGATCATAGTATCCATACTTACCATGAAACTAACAATCCAGCAAACCCCCTTCATTCACAAAAAAAACTCTTCTTCACTCAAGGGGTTAATTACTGCACTGCAATTGTTCAGTGGCTACTTTCCTCTTGGTAAGGGTTGAAGAGACTCTTTAGCTATGGTAGGCAGCTCTTCTAGAAGGACACTCAAAAATCAAACCATTGTTCTCTAGTCTTGGGTAGTGCCATAGCCTTTGTACCATGGTCTTGAGTTAGAGTTCTCTTGCTTGAGGGTACACTCGGGCACACTATTCTATCGTATCTCTCTTTCTCTTGTTTTGTTCAAGTTTTTACTTTATATAGGAAACATTTATTTTCATATTGTTACTGTTCTTAAAATATTTCCTTTTCCTTGTTTTCTTTCCTCACCAGGATATTTTCCATGTCAGAGCCCTTGGGCTTATAGCATCCTGCTTTTCCAACTAGGGTTGTAGCTTAGCAAGTAATAATAAAAATAACAGTGTTTTAAAACCCAATATAGCACAGGATATGTCAGTCATTCATGACAAATTTTATAACGATAAAGATCACAGTAGATTAACAAAATTGTGATGTGAAATTTAACTTATAAATAATCCATTGGGTGAGATCCTTTTTTAAGAAGTTTTGAAATATGCTAAGCAATACTTTGGTGGGGTTGAATTAGGATGAAATAAGTAATATGTTCATAAATCTATATACAGCCCCAAAAGAAATTTAAATTATGAATGAGAAATGGAAATTAAACTAAACAATTACTATGAAACACAAAAATATTATTACAAATTTGAGAGAAAGAATGAAGACCAGGTTTATAATCATTAATCCATGTTTAATTGAAATTGTACTTAAAATTTGTTATCCTTTATCTTTTAACATAATGTATACCAACACATTAAAACCAATAGGGAGAGATGGCAAAGACATCTCGCTTAAGAACAATGGACGGAAAAGTAAAATTGCATAGACTCTTTGGACTTGACAATGACCTTCCAAATTAGATAATAACCCTTTTACTCCCAGGGTATTTGGAAATTTCCAACCCTTAACCACCAGGGGTTATTTTTTTTTTCAAGCACATTTTGCAGTATATTTTTTTTAAATTGCTCTAACAGCCTAATTTTTGTCATAGAGAGGTCAGGTTGGTCTCATTCTCTTGGAAAATGCCTGAAGTTTCTCAAAAAATTATCAAAAATATGCAAAAAAAAATTTAAATAGCAGTTTTTTGCAAGGACGTACCGGTACGTCCATGGGGGTAAAGGGATGAGTTTTGCGAAACGTACCAGTACGTCCTTTGGGGGTAAAAGGGTTAAGATTATACTATTTGACATCAATTCTAAACATCCTATGATCATTTTCAGACTGTGATATCAAAGTTAGTAGAAAATTTCAAAGCAAAACAATACGCAATAAGAGATTTTGACGTATGATTTCCATTGCTTTTATCTAATACAGTGCGCCAGGTAGTATGACTTGTTATGTTGCTATTATTAATACAGAAGGAAATAACTTTATATTCAGCAGTAATTTCTTTATAAAAATGGGCTTCACAATGAATTTTCTTCCCTGGACTTTGAAAAAATGTAATACATTTATCTTTAGGTACAATCACTATCCAAAATGTTATTTTCATTAGTAAAATAAATTTTTGAATATACTTACCCGATGATCATGTAGCTGTCAACTCCGTTGCCCGACAGAAATCTACGGTCGGGATACGCCAGCGATCGCTATCCAGGTGGGGGTGTACTCAACAGCGCCATCTGTGGTCATGTACTAAAGTACTTCTTGTCAACAAGAACTCAATTTTCTCCTCGGTCCACTGGTTCTCTATGGGGAGGAAGGGCGGGTTCTTTAATTCATGATCATCGGGTAAGTATATTCAAAAATTTATTTTACTAATGAAAATAACATTTTTCAATATTAATCTTACCCGATGATCATGTAGCTGATTCACACCCAGGGTGGTGGGTGGAGACCAGCATACATGTTAACAAAGAAGCTAAGTATCCCGTATTTCATTTTATTAGTTATTCAAAATAACAAACATAAAATAAATAAGTACCTGGTAAGGAAGTCGACTTGAACCATTACTCTGCCTTTATTAAGTACGTCTTCCTTACTGAGCGTAGCGGTCCTCTTAGGATGCTGAACGACTCTTAGGTGCTGAAGTATAAAGGGCTGCAACCCATACTAAAGGACCTCATCACAACCTCTAACCTAGGCGCTTCTCAAGAAAGAATTGACCACCCGCCAAATCAACCAGGATGCGGAAGGCTTCTTAGCCGACCGTACAACCCAAAAACAACAATAAAAAGTATTCAAGAGAAAGGTTAAAAAGGTTATGGGATTATGGGAATGTAGTGGCTGAGCCCTCACCTACTACTGCACTCGCTGCTACGAATGGTCCCAGGGTGTAGCAGTTCTCGTAAAGAGACTGGACATCTTTGAGATAGAATGATGCGAACACTGACTTGCTTCTCCAATAGGTTGCATCCATAACACTCTGCAGAGAACGGTTCTGTTTGAAGGCCATTGAAGTAGCCACAGCTCTCACTTCATGTGTCCTTACCTTCAGCAAAGCAAGGTCTTCTTCCTTCAGATGAGAATCTGCTTCTCTAATCAGAAGCCTGATGTAGTAAGAAACTGCGTTCTTAGACATTGGTAGCGAAGGCTTCTTGATAGCACACCATAAGGCTTCTGATTGTCCTCGTAAAGGTTTTGACCTTCTTAGATAGTACCTAAGAGCTCTAACTGGGCAAAGTACTCTCTCCAGTTCGTTCCCCACCAAGTTGGACAGGCTTGGGATCTCGAACGACTCAGGCCAAGGACGTGAAGGAAGCTCGTTTTTAGCCAAAAAACCGAGCTGTAAGGAACATGTAGCCGTTTCAGATGTGAAACCTATGTTCCTGCTGAAGGCGTGGATCTCACTTACTCTTTTAGCTGTTGCTAAGCACACGAGGAAAAGAGTTTTTAATGTGAGGTCCTTAAAAGAGGCTGATTGGAGCGGTTCAAATCTTGATGACATAAGGAACCTTAGGACCACGTCTAGATTCCAGCCTGGAGTGGACAACCGACGTTCCTTTGAGGTCTCAAAAGACCTAAGGAGGTCCTGTAGATCTTTGTTGGTGGAAAGATCCAAGCCTCTGTGGCGGAAAACCGCTGCCAACATACTTCTGTAACCCTTGATCGTAGGAGCTGATAGGGATCTTACGTTCCTTAGATGTAACAGGAAGTCAGCAATCTGGGTTACAGTGGTACTGGATGAGGAAACTGCATTGGCCTTGCACCAGCTTCGGAAGACTTCCCATTTAGACTGATAGACTCTGAGAGTGGATGTCCTCCTTGCTCTGGCAATCGCTCTGGCTGCCTCCTTCGAAAAGCCTCTAGCTCTTGAGAGTCTTTCGATAGTCTGAAGGCAGTCAGACGAAGAGCGTGGAGGTTTGGGTGTACCTTCTTTACGTGAGGTTGACGCAGAAGGTCCACTCTTAGAGGAAGAGTCCTGGGAACGTCGACCAGCCATTGCAGTACCTCTGTGAACCATTCTCTCGCGGGCCAGAGGGGAGCAACCAACGTCAGCCGTGTCCCTTTGTGAGAGGCGAACTTCTGAAGTACCCTGTTGACAATCTTGAACGGCGGGAATGCATACAGGTCGAGATGGGACCAATCCAGCAGAAAGGCATCCACGTGAACTGCTGCTGGGTCTGGAATCGGAGAACAATACAACGGGAGCCTCTTGGTCATCGAGGTAGCGAACAGATCTATGGTTGGCTGACCCCACAGGGCCCAAAGTCTGCTGCAAACATTCTTGTGAAGGGTCCACTCTGTGGGGATGACCTGACCCTTCCGGCTGAGGCGATCTGCCATGACATTCATATCGCCCTGAATGAACCTCGTTACCAGCGTGAGCTTTCGATCTTTTGACCAAATGAGGAGGTCCCTTGCGATCTCGAACAACTTCCTCGAATGAGTCCCTCCCTGCTTGGAGATGTAAGCCAAGGCTGTGGTGTTGTCGGAGTTCACCTCCACCACCTTGTTTAGCTGGAGGGACTTGAAGTTTATCAAGGCCAGATGAACCGCCAACAACTCCTTGCAATTGATGTGAAGTGTCCTTTGCTCCTGATTCCATGTTCCCGAGCATTCCTGTCCGTCCAATGTCGCACCCCAGCCCGAGTCTGATGCGTCCGAGAAGAGACGGTGGTCGGGGGTCTGAACAGCCAATGGTAGACCTTCCTTGAGAAGAATGCTGTTCTTCCACCACGTTAGAGTAGACCTCATCTCTTCGGAAACAGGAACTGAGACCGTCTCTAGCGTCATGTCCTTTATCCAGTGAGCAGCTAGATGATACTGAAGGGGGCGGAGGTGAAGTCTCCCTAACTCGATGAACAGGGCCAGTGATGAAAGTGTCCCTGTTAGACTCATCCACTGCCTGACTGAGCATCGGTTCCTTCTCAGCATGCTCTGGATGCACTCTAGGGCTTGGTTGATCCTTGGGGCCGACGGAAAAGCCCGAAAAGCTCGACTCTGAATCTCCATACCCAGGTAAACAATGGTCTGGGATGGGACGAGCTGGGACTTCTCTAAATTGACCAGGAGGCCCAGTTCCTTGGTCAGATCCATAGTCCATCTGAGATTCTCCAGACAGCGACGACTTGTGGGAGCTCTTAAAAGCCAGTCGTCTAAATAGAGGGAGGCTCTGATGTCTGCCAAGTGAAGGAATTTCGCAATATTCCTCATCAGTCTCGTAAACACAAGAGGTGCCGTGCTTAGGCCAAAGCACAGGGCTTGGAACTGGTACACAACCTTTCCAAAGACGAATCTTAGGAAAGGTTGGGAGTCTGGATGGATGGGGACGTGAAAGTATGCGTCTTTCAGGTCTAACGAGACCATCCAGTCCTCCTGCCTGACCGCTGCTAGGACCGACTTCGTCGTCTCCATCGTGAACGTCTGCTTGGTGACATAAGCATTGAGAGCACTGACGTCCAGCACCGGTCTCCAACCTCCTGTCTTCTTGGCTACCAGGAAGAGACGGTTGTAAAAGCCCGGGGATTGATGATCCCGGACTATGACCACTGCTTCCTTTTGTAGCAAGAGCGACACCTCTTGTTGCAACGCTAGCCTCTTGTCCTTCTCCTTGTAGTTGGGAGAGAGGTTGATGGGAGATGTAGCTAGAGGGGGATTGCGGCAGAACGGAATTCTGTATCCCTCCCTTAGCCACTTCACAGACTGAGCGTCTGCACCTCTGCTCTCCCAAGCTTGCCAGAAGGTCTTGAGTCTGGCTCCTACTGCTGTCTGGAGAGGAAGGCAGTCAAAACTTGCCTTTTGCGGACTTGGAACCCTTCTTGGACTTGCCACGGTGACTGTCTGCACGGGTACCTCCTCTGCTGGAGGTTCTGCCACGAAAGGGCGGGATGAACCTAGAAGCAGGTGTATCAACTGCTGTAGAGCGGAAGGGTCTAGGCACGGAAGGTAAGGTTTTAGCCTTACGTGCAGAAGAAACCATTAGGTCATGAGTATCCTTCTGGATAAGTGAGGCAGCCATCCCCTTAATCAACTCCTCCGGAAACAGACACTTGGAGAGAGGAGCAAACAGCAACTCTGACTTCTGGCAAGGAGTAATACCAGCAGATAAGAAGGAGCACAGATGTTCTCTCTTCTTGAGGACTCCTGATACATATGAAGCCGCAAGTTCACCAGACCCATCCCGAATTGCCTTGTCCATGCTAGACATGATCAGCATGGCCGAGTCCTTATCTGAAGGGGAAGTCTTCCTGCTTAAGGCTCCCAAACACCAATCGAGGAAGTTGAATATCTCGAAGGCACGAAAGACTCCCTTCAACATATGATCAAGATCGGAAAAGGACCAGCAGATCTTCGAACGTCTCATAGCCAACCTGCGGGGAGAGTCAACCAGACTTGAGAAGTCGGCCTGGGCAGAGGCAGGAACCCCCAAGCCAGGTTCCTCTCCCGTGGCATACCAGACGCTCGACTTAGAAGCCAGCTTGGGAGGAGGAAACACAAAAGAGGTCCTTCCCAGTTGCTTCTTGGAATGCAACCAGTCCCCCATAACCCTCAAAGCTCTCCTAGATGATCTGGCGAGAACAAGCTTGGTGAAGGCAGGCGCAGCAGACTGCATGCCCAGAGCAAACTCGGAGGGAGGAGAACGAGGGGTTGCAGACACAAAATGTTCAGGATACAAGTCCCTGAACAAAGCAAGGACTTTGCGAAAGTCTAAGGAGGGTGGCGAAGACTTGTGTCCTTCAACATCAGAGTGAGGTTCATCCAGATGAGCAGCTTCATCATCCGATACATCATCATCCGAAAGTTGAGTTGTGAGTGGCAAAGGCAGAGCAGCAAGCTGAACAGCTGAATCCTGCAGAACGGGTGCATGCGTACCTGCGGATCCATCATCATGCCTCTGCTGGACAGTCTGCGAGCTGGCAACAACAAAAGCAGAGGGCTGGTGTGTGGGAGGGTCTGCGGTGGGCTGAGGAGCATGCGGTATGGTATGCAGAGCATGCTGTAAGGTATGCGGCTCATGCTGCATGGTATGCGGAGCATGCTGTAAGGTCTGCAGAGCATGCTGCATGGGCTGAGGAGAATGCCGCATAGTGCTGGAACCCGGCAACTCCTGATGCGGCAGCTCACGCATGTTAGCAGATGGTGCAGCAAGAACATGCGTCTGGCAGGGAGGACTGCGCATCGGTGGAGGAGCTCTCACAGGTGGGGTGTGGGAGCAGGCAGCCGCAGTATCTGCTGAGCGCACAACCTCTGCGGGTTGTAGGTTAACAGAAGAGGTGTTAACCTTCTCGGCATGATACTCCTGCATGAATGCCGCAAGCTGAGACTGCATAGTCTGCAGCATGGACCACTTAGGGTCTACTGCGGTTGGAGCAACAACAGACGGAGCAGAGGCCTGTTGAGGGACCACTCTACCTCTCTTGGGAGGTGTGCAGTCATCAGATGACTGCGGCGAGTCCGAACTGACCCAGTGGCTACACCTGGGCCGTTGGACTAGCTCGGAAGGGACCTTTCGTTTGAGCGGTCGTGAGACCTTGGTCCACCGTTTCCTCCTGGAAACCTCTTCCACAGACGAGGAATGTAAGGGCTCATTCGTCTGTAAGTGGATGGGACGATCCTTAGCAGATACGTCCGCAACCACTGAGGATACATCCGTGCGCCGATCAAGGCCTGCCGAACCCTTTGGTCCTTCGACATTGCTTCTCCCCTGGGCTTGGGAGCTTGCAAGAGGTCCCGGATTGGGAGGACGACTGGCACGCACAGATGTACCCTCATGCGCAACACTGACACTGACACTATGCACATCACTAGCACTAACACTTCCCACTGCACTCTTCGCTTTCAGCTCTCTGACATCTGCCAAGAGCTGATTGCGATCACTAACCAACGACTCCACCTTCTCACCGAGAGCCTGAATGGCACGCAACATATCAGCCATTGCAGGCTGAGCACTCGTAGCAGGTTCGGGAGTCACCACCACAGGGGAAGGAAAAGGTTGAGGGGCATGGGGAGAGGAAAAATCCACAGAGCGAGAAGAACTCCTCCTATCTCTCTCCTTCTCTAACCTACGTGCATATCTGAGGAATTCATTAAAATCGAATTCCGAAAGCCCAGCACATTCCCCACATCGATCTTCCAATTGACAGGATTTACCCCTACAATTGGAACATACGGTGTGAGGATCTATAGAGGCCTTCGGAAGACGCCTAGTACAAGTCCTAACACTACACTGCCTGTATTTAGGAACTTGGGAATGGTCAGACATCTTGAATTTAGAGGTAGTCAAGGGGGAATTCCAAAATTAAGCAAAGATCGTTAACCAATGAATCAAATTAATTCCAAAAGCTTGCTAAGCTAAGGATAAAGCTTCCTGAACAGCGAAGGCTAAACTTTAGAGCAAATACATCACCAAATCGTGAACAAAAGACTCCAAAATCAACAGCGTATCCAAGTAGGTCTTGCCGGCGGCACGACAGAGGAAAAATTGAGTTCTTGTTGACAAGAAGTACTTTAGTACCTGACCACAGATGGCGCTGTTGAGTACACCCCCACCTGGATAGCGATCGCTGGCGTATCCCGACCGTAGATTTCTGTCGGGCAACGGAGTTGACAGCTACATGATCATCGGGTAAGATTAATATTGAAAAATCAACATTCATAAGGACATTACACATTTAGGCAACATTTTATCTGTTTATTCCATCTTAACTTCTTGATTATCTTATAAAATATTGATAATTCAAAGGTTAATATCTTTGTCCATACAACACAGTAACCTGAACATGTATTTATAAAAGAACGTATTTATGATTTGGATGTCTAAAGTATGGAAAAGTTATCAATTTCTGTAGTTATGAAACAATTATAATGTACATTGACATTCATTTGTCACAAGATTCATATAAATCCTATATTTTATCAAAATGGTTGTGGAAGGTGATGTTTTTTATGCAGATTGTTAAAACTAATGGCATTATCTTTTCTCATTTCCTTGTATATCCAAGCAAGCACTGTAATGATAGGCACACCTATTATATCTTATTTATTTTCCTCTTGTTTTGGTACAGTTTTTATTGTTTCTATAGGAAATATTTATTTTAATGTTACTGTTCTTAAAATATTTTATTTTTCTTTATTTCCTTTCCTCACTGGGTTATTTTCCCTGTTGGGGCCCTTGGGCTTATAGCATCTTGCTTTTCCAACTAGCGTTGTAGCTTAGCAAGTAATAATAATGATAATAATAATAGGTAATAGAATGAACCACAATTCACAGTGCGTGCAATTCATCATAATCCTTCATTCTACCTCACAGCAATTATCACTTCAAGAAAGAGGACGACAGAGTTATTAAGAGTTTTTGACGTCTTAAGCTACAACCTTATCCAAAAATCAGGTTCACATGTGAATACATTTACAATAGCTTTGATAGTCTCATCCCATTCCTTGTAATATTCATATCTCACTTTCCACTTTTTTTCAGTTACATACATTGTTTCCTTAGTTTTTTGTTTTCATGTTCATCTAACTTTAAATTTCCATTGTCTCATCACTGCTTTCATCACTGCTCTCGTCACTACTTTCATCTGAATGGAAATCAATCAAAGATTTTTCAAAGAAGTTATTTTGCGCTTTATCTTTGGCTATATAATCTTCCTCTATTTTCCTTGTCTGATTAATACACCTTTGCCACTGTTCTGGGGTTATCTCTTGAATGGCTTTCCTTGTGATCTGTTCACTGTCTTTTAATGACCCCTGAGAACTTGAGATCTGGTTTTTTATCTTTTGCTCTACTTGCGCCCATATAAGTTCAATTGGATTTAACATGGAACAATATTGAGGTAATTTGAGAACTGTGTGGCCATGTTTTAATGCTATTTGATCTATATCAGAGCACAGTTTTTCTTTATGTTGCTTGCACTTGTATATCAGCTCCCCTTTTGTGAATGAAGAGTCATGTGAAATGTTGTTAGCTTCTAACCACCGAATAATTTCGCTCTTAGTGTTGCTATTTGTTGGTATTTTGTTTAAAAGCTTAAAATGATACGGAGCGTTATCCATGATAATAAGTGATCCCTTCTGTAGGTTAGGGAGTAGTTGATGTTCAAACCATGTTTTGAACTGTTCATGATCTATTGCCTCATGAATGTCCCCTTTCGCTTTATTTTTGGGTTTGTATATCAGTAAGGCTCCAGAAATGAACCCTTGATGACCTCCAGCATGGATTATAATACATCCTGACCCTTTCTTGGTATTGAGCTTGGGTTCAAGTACTCCTTCATCTGTTGCCCAAGTCTCGTCAAGATAAACTTCTTGCAGCGACTGAGGATTCTCTCTGTTTTTTTTAATTTCTCTGAGATATCTGTTTCGAGTGGCAACGATGTCTTCTCTTTCCATTAAGATTGCTCTACCATTCTGTGTTCTTCTAAAGTAGAATCCTATGTTCTTTAACAATTTATAAAGTGAACTTCGTGAAGCATTGAAATTCAGAGGAGGATCCTTGATCCTATTTAGGAGTTTGTTGATTGTAGGGAGCTCACCTCTCCTGTAAAAAGATAATATTTCCCTTCTTATACATTCTCTATCAAAGTCATCAAGATTGTCCATTACAGATGAATGTCTTATTGGTGGTTCTGGGGAGCATATCACACCATCTGAAGGTATATACATTGCAGCTTTAATCCTCTGTATAGTGCGCACAGACACTTTAGTAGCTGCGGCCGTCTTTTTCTCTTGCTCCGTAATTGTGGTGTGTGGCGGAGCATTTTCACCAAAATACTCATAAACATTCATTATAATGTTCTGGCTCTGAGATGTGTATCTACATGGTGGTTTCTTGGCTGATCTGGCACCCCTGACTTGCTGGGAAATGTTTCTTCCCTTTTGTGAAAATTTGCCATTGTCCATCAGGGTCCTGTTGATAAAATAAAGTGGTCAGTGGCAACATCTAGTAACCTCTCATAAGACAAATACATTTCTATCATGCACAACCTGTATGTTTATTAATCTCTTCCTTATTTACTCTTCAGGTAAGTTATAAAACAATAAACATCAGTAATGAAAACGTGCTACATTTATAACATACTATACAGTAAACTGCACTTGTTAATACTGTATCATACTCTTGTAGAGGTATGCATCCCTAGCCAGTAAAGATCTGCCTTGTACTAAAACTTAAACAAAATTATATCACCTTGACTATCCACCTACATGGGTGAGGGGAGAGGGGAAGAGGTCCACTAGCGAATAATGAAAATTTAGTCTCAAATGTAAGAAATGCACTTGAAAGATAGTTGGACAGACTTTATGAATAAAATATCAGCATTCTCAACAAAACTTACATCTACAGTCAGAACAAATGTGCATTTTTTCAATGTTACTTTTTCAACATCATTAAAGAACATTAATTATTTTATTTCATTATTGGTTTTGGGTAAACTTGAACACCGTGATAATTCTGTTTCATTTTCATTCATATTTCATCAGCTGACTTCAATCCACTTTGTCAAGAAATGGGAATCCGTTATGCTTACAGCTATGGATAGTGTGTGTATCAACTTGCAAGATTATCAAACAAAAGATAAATAAACCACTCTATGTAACTTGCGAGATTTTTTATTCTATTTTAGTGATACAGTACATGACAATTATATTTTCATGAGCACTATGATTATGAACACTGCAAATTCCTTGTGTTCCTGAAAGTACATTTTTATTTCTTTGTATGATATTCAGCCCAACACTGAACAAGCAAAAGGCTACATCACATTTTACAGATTTAGGTTTTACACTTTTCTTGCAAACTCCACATATGCACTGTTTCACCTATTACTATGATGTGGTCCATTTGATCATATCTCACAAGTTCAGGCATAAACCAAAGGAATTTTTCCAGTAAGAAATAAAGCTAAATTACTCGATGCATTCCATACATCCAAATATAAACTGTACAGACAGTATACACTCATTTTTAAAGAATTGTAACGATATATGAACAACAAATTATAACTCCTAACATAAGCAATGAATACAATTTAATAATCCACAATAAAAAATTGAAATATTAAGGAATACAGATTTAGCACCAAAGTATGTTTTGCACTTCTCTACCAAGCCAGCTGCGTACAAAGTTGTCAGTACATTGACCTCCTTTATGGCAAAGAGAATGTTGCCCTTCCCTGCAAAAGTTGACAGATGTTTAGAGAGTTTTTCATTCATTAGGTTTCTTAGGGGGTCCCCTGCCCGCTCGTACAACTCCGGTAAGTGACGTGTCATTGGTGAGCAAGTAATTACCTAGGCGATAACTGGTAGAGTCAGCTCTCCATATCCGAAAGTTCTTTCTTCGCGATTTCGCGACACAGAGAACTGTATAATCATTAAATAAAAAAAAATCACATATTCGCGGGTTCCCAAGATGTAATCTCACGGTGCAATGACTTCAAACAGCCAGCGCTCCTTTGCACCAGGCTTGCTTCATGCCACTTCCCTCTCTGCCCAGCACAATATCCTACCTCACGCTGATTTGGCCTCAGTCCTGCATTGTCTCTCCTCGTGTGTACATCTCCTGCTTCGGTCCTTTTTGAGCAGAATTACATTTTCATGTAAAACAGTGATGTATTTGTATACAGTAGTACATACTCCTTTACAGTATTTATATTTAACAGGTAACGTAGATATGTGATTCCCTACAGTACTGAGCAAGAGATGACATGAGGTGTAGTGTCATGCTTCAAGACTGCATAGAACTTTGTACGAAAATGGTTAGTTGCCTTTACATAAAATATGTACACTTAGTTGATCTTAAATACAGTATCATTGCATACATATTCTACAGTACAGTATTACTGTAATGTATAGTGTATAGTATTGTTTATTATGTATACTGTACAGAACTGCATGTAAATTACTATTGTACTCAACAATATTTAAATGTACGCTATGATTGCAGCGAGTTGTCAAACAGTGCGAGTTGTCAGAACGAAAACAGTTAAGCTGTACTGTACTGATAATACTGTGCATATATTACAGTGATACTATAGACTTTACAGAATCAGCGAGTATTATACTAACATAGGAACAACAGTGTTTTGTTGTTATAAGTGTCCCGATGACTACTGTAGTGTTACATGCTGTACTGTACCATAACCCTTCTGTGTATAGTACGTGATGTACACGTGTGCACTTACTGAAATGTGTTCATTCACTTACACAATACTGTACTTATACTGTGATAGAAACCAAGTAAAAACAATATTAGGCAGTACTTAACCCTTCTACCCCCAATGGACGTACTGGTACGTTTCACAAAACTCATCCCTTAAACCCCATGGACGTACCGGTATATCGTTGCAAAAAGCTGCTATTTGCATTTTTTTTGCATATTTTTGATAACTTTATGAGAAACTTCAGGCATTTTCCAAAATAATGAGACCAACCTGATCTCTCTATGACAAAAATTAAGGCTGTCAGTGCAATCTAAAAAAAAAAAATATTGCAAAATGTGCTTGAAAAAGAAAAATGCCTGGGGGTTAAGGGTTGGAAAGTTCCACATAGCATTGGGGGTAAAAGGGTTAATGTGTTAGTCGACCATACGAGACAATGGGCTGTGAGTTGGTAGGGTTAGAAGTTATCCCACCCTAAGGGAACAAGTCTTCACGGATTCTCGGTCTTTGCACCTGTCCGTTTCTTAACCCCGGTAAATATGAAGGGCTCACTGTATACCAGTTATCGTTAACTACATGACGTCCCTTATTGAGCAGAACAAAAACATATAGAATAACTGTAATCAAAAGGGAAAAACATTAAGAATACACATCCACACGATTCACACACAAAACTGTGATAATCCTTTTCAAACAATAGCCTGAGGAACACTGACATATGCTGGACAATAAAGCTCCTAATATCCCAAATGAAGATGACATCACGACGTACATCGGATACTCATTGGCGAGAATGAATAATGGGTGGAGCTTCAGCACCTCACTTATACACAATACTGTACTAGGTCTGAAACCCATCGTGGCATAACAAAATGGCTTTGTTAGGCAAGGAAAGATGAAGATGTACGAGCACATGTCCCAGTTTTCTTCTACTTGACCGTAAAAGACGTTCCTGTGTCCCAATACATAAAAACAGCTTTGCTTTGTTGGGGACAGAAAATATGTACACATACAGTGAACCCTCGTTTATCACAGTAGATAGGTTCCAAACTTGGCCGCGATAGCTGAAAATCCGCGAAGTAGGGACACCATATTTACGTATTTATTTAACATGTATATTCAGACTTTTAAAACCTTCCCATTACGTAGTACTGTTAACAAACTACCCTTTAATGTACAGAACACGTAATGCATGTACTACAGTACCCTAAACTAAAACAGGCACAAATATTAAAATGTTAGAATATTAAAGTAGTATAAAAAATAAAGATTGTTACTGTACTCACCACGAAAGAAGTTGAAGAAAAACTTGAATGATGATGGCGATGAATTTGCTGCACAGTAGAAAGGATGATCAAGCTGATGATGTCTTCTACTGTGCAGCCAATGATAGTATTTTACGTCTCTTCAGACGGAGGTGTGTTTTCCTGGGACACCTCTTCAACTTCTTCCTGGGACACTTCTTCAATTTCTTCTGAAGGCATAATAGCAGGAGGAACTGGCTCTTTTTTGCGAGGCTGGAAGAACATTGTGATCGGAAGTTGCTGCCGCTGGTTCTTTTTTCGCTCGAAGAGCATCCTGTAGGGAGTCATGTCTTCATCGATTTTGTTGCAGAATTGCATAGAACGAACCATATCCTCGTCCCACTCTTGCGACAATTCTCTCAACTCCTTCGCAAGGTTGCAGAGCTTGGAAAGCCGTTCTAATGTTGAACTCGTTTCTTTGACAATTTCTTGGGTCTCTTCCTGTGTTTCACTGTCTTCACTGGCCGATTTCGTCAGGTCTTCGAGGTCTGCGTCAGTTAGCGGCTGGGAATGGCAGTCCAACAACTCGTCGACGTCTTCAGTCGTCATGTCGCCAAACCCGTCACCTCCAATTATCGCAGCCAACTGCACAGATTTCTGTATTGCAGAGCATTGAATCTAAGCAGGTGTAAATCCCTCGTCATCGTAAACAATCTGGGGCCACAATTTCTTCCAGCTAGCATTAACAGTAGCAGATTTCATTTCTTTCAGTGCCTTCTGGATGTTCTGCAGGCACGTGGCTATTGTGTACTTCCACCAGTACGCCTTCAAATTGAATGTTTCATCCTCATCATCTTGGGCAGCATCCACACACGCAACGAGGTCCGCCAAGGTATTCTTCGTGTAGAGGGCCTTGAACGCCCTGATAACCCCCTGGTCCATCGGTTGAATTAATGACATTGTGTTGGGTGGTAGGAACTCAACCTGAATGCCCTCATGCGACAGATCAGTTGCGTGTCCACCAGCGTTATCCATAAGGAGAAGGATCTTAAATGGCAAGCCCTTCTCTAAGAGATATTTACTGACTTGCGGGATAAAACACTGGTGGAACCAGTTGGAGGTCAGCATCTTCGTAATCCATGCTTTTGGATTATGCATCCAGTACACGGGAAGGAGATTCTTATTTTTATTTTTCAAAGCGCGAGGGTTTTTCGATTTGTAAATAAGCCCCGGCTTTAGCAAAAATCCAGCAGCATTGCCACACATCACGAGGGTAACACGATCTTTGAATGCTTTAAACCCAGAGACTTTGGCTTCTTCTTTGTACAGAAAAGTTTGCGACGGCATTCTCTTCCAAAACAAGCCGGTCTCATCCATATTAAACACTTGTTCGGGCTTGTATCCACCTTCAGTGATAATGTTCTTAAATGTCTCATTCGCGTAAGTTTCAGCAGCGGTAGTGTCAGCGGAAGCAGCCTCGCCATGCATGGAAACGCTTTTCAGGCCGAAGCGTTTCTGAAACTTCGACGAACCATCCTTTGCTGGCGGAAAAACGTTGTTTCTGAGGCTGGGAATCAGTGGATGTCCCTGCTTGAGGTTCATCTAGTACATCATCTTCGTCTTCTTCAGCATGGTCGCCATCGTCGTCTTGAGGTTCCTTTGTCGCAAAATTCTCATACAAACCCAAAGCCTTGGTTCGGATGGTGTTCATATCCAAGGCTATGTTTTTCTTCCGGCAGTCGGCAATCCAGATTGCTAAAGCACCTTCCATACGGATGATCGTTTTATTACGAGCGGTAACAACTCGCTTCGCTGGCCTGCTAAAGGTGATGGCAGCCGTCTTTCTAATGTTCGCATAGTCCTTCTTAATGTAGCAAACGGTGGATTCGTTCACTCCAAAATGGCTGGCTGAGGCCGCGTAACTTCTGCCTTCCTTCAACATATCGAGAAGTGTCACCTTCTCAGCAATCGTCATCATTTTTCGGTGGCGATTAGGCTCACTACCAGCCTTAGTAGAAGCAGAACGCTTGGGAGCCATTGTAGGGGTTAAACAGAAAGTTCAACAAAAAGTTCAACTTCAAACAGTCAAGCACAGCACAGTTTAAAGTTACACAGTAACGTAGAAGCATCTACCCGGCGAGAGAGCGGCAAAGAAAGTGGCCGCGAGAAGATGCTACTGGTCAGAGAAATGCCAAGCTGCTGCGGATCGGAGAAGCGGTCAAAACACCAATCACAGGCTAGATTACAAAACTTGGGAGCTAATTCGTCATCTATCAGCACTGGAACCAATCACAGTCCGTCTTACATGCTACGTACAGTAGTAGTTAGAAATTCAAATACAAGGTACTATATATACTTTACGTACGCTATTTTACACTTGTTTTCTTTTATAATATATACATGCGTAATGAAAAAAGTCCGCGAAGTCGTGAATCCGCGATGGTCGAACCACGAAGTAGCGAGGGCTCACTATATACATAGCTTTTATTTCTTACTAGATAGTTAAAAACGTAGATGTATATGTAGCAGTATTGAATGGGTTGAAATAAACAATCTTATCTTTAAAATTTCTGTTAGGGACCAAAAATATGTACACGTTTACATAGCTTTTATTTTTTACTAGAGTTAAAAACATAGATGTATACGTAGCAGTATTGAATGGGTTAAAATAAATAATCTTATTGTAAGGACAGTGAGACAAGCTTCACCAACGACAACTGACAGTTTATTCAAACATACGTGGGAATATAATACAGGGTGCGGACGGAAAAGTAGCATGAACGCAGGCGCCAATTCGGCTTGAACTAACCGCCAAAATGTGTGTGTTTTTACACACGCACAAATACTTGAATTACAAGTCAATAGAAATAGGTAATGAAATAATAAATACATGAAATTGTAGCTCTGAGGGAGCAGAATAAATATATACAGTTAGCCACAGTGTGGCGAAAGGAGAATTTAAATAAAATAGAGAAATCGGTGAAATTGCTGGACGACGGAGGAAGTGATGTCCTTATAAGTACTTCCCCCCCAAGACATCAGGCGGCGTAGAGGGCTGATGAGACTAATCTTTGTATCGTTTCGGGCGTCGGAGGGTTCCTCTTGTTCTGGAACGGAGGGGCGCGTCGGCGGTCGGTGTATGGATCGCTACCTCTCGTCGTCGTTTGTTGCTTTTCTTCTCATTGGGCGCCTTGTTTTGAGGTGGCACTCTGGATCTGCCAGGTCCCGCGGAGGCAGTGTCGCTCCCTTCGAGAAACGTCGGTTTCACGCGGTCTATTGAGACCCAGTCTTCTTGGCCAAGCAGGTCGAGAAGGAAGGCTTTCGTCGTTTTCTTGATTACTCGGTAGGGGCCTCGATAAGGTCTGGTTAGCGGCTGTCGATGAGCGTCGACACAGACGAAAACACTCGCAGTCATCCAGGTTCTTTGGCTTGAAAAGCTTAGTTCTGTCCTGGTAAGTTTTAAGACATGGCCTGAATTTCCTGGCAATGTCCCTAAGATGATCCAGCTGCGTGTCGTCGGTTGATGTGGGAAAGAATTCGCCGGGGACTGCGAGCGCCTCTCCGTAAACCTTTTCGCCGGCGATGGCTCTCCATCTGCGCGAGGGGCGGTGCGAAGGCCGAGGAGTACCCAAGGAAGTCATGATTTCCAGTCCCCGTCAGTGCAGCTCGCCATCAGGGACGCCTTGAGGGCGCGATGACTTCGTTCGACCATGCCGTTTTCTGCGTTGTATGCCATGGTGCTGTGGAGAGTCGTTCCCATTAGGTTTGCCAGAGCGAGCCATATCTCCGACAGGAAAGCGGGGCCTCTGTCTGTCGTGATGTCGTCAGGAATGCCAAATCTGCTCATCCAGCTTGACAAAAGGGCTTCGGCGCATGCTTGGGTCGTAGCTTCGGTCATCGGCGATGCTTCCAATCACCTCGTGGAGCGATCGATGATTGTCAGCAGGTAGCGAGCAGATCCCGTAGGCGGCAACGGTCCCACGACGTCGATGTGTATGTGACCGAAACGTCTTTTCGGTTGGGGAAAATCACCTATCCCCAATTCGGTGTGGCGGCTGATTTTGCTTGATTGGCAGTTGATGCATGTCTTCGCCCATTCCCGGGCGTCCTTTTTGATCCCTGGACAGACGAACTTTTCAGACAGAAGGAGAGCAGTGGTGCGTCCCGAGGGGTGTGAAAGTCCATGGATGATGATGAATATTTTTCTTCTGCAGGAAGCTGGAATCCAGAGACGTGGGCGGCCGGTGCTGGTGTCGCAGAGGATAGTTACTCCTACTGGCCCGAGGGGAATCGCAGTTATCTTGAATGCGGATGGCCCTGTCAGGTGATCCTGGGCCTCTTGGTCGGTGCGCTGCTTGGCTTGGATGCGAGGTTGGCGTAATCGATTCCCAGGTGGATTGCGTCAATTTCAATCCTTGAAAGGGCGTCCGCGACTGGGTTTTTCTTTCCGGGAACGTAGCTTATGGTGCACTAGAATTCGGCGGTTGCTGCGAGATGACGTTGTTGTTGGGAGGATCATGCGTCTGTCGATTTTTTTAAGGCGTGTACGAGGGGATGATGGTCCGTCGCGATTGTGAAGGGTGTGCCCTCCAGGATGTGCCTGAAGTGGCGGACGGCGAGGTAGACAGCGAGGAGTTCCCTGTCGTAGGTGCTGTATCTTGTTTCGGCGGGTTTCAATTTCCTGCTGAAGAATGCCAGCGGTCGAAGAGAACCATCGACGAGCTGTTCCAGCACAGCCTCACAGACGACGTTGCTGGCGTCGGTCGTCAGTCGCAGGGGTGCGTTATCGTCGAAATAAGCCAGGGTGGTGGCTTTTGTGAGGCCGTCCTTTGTCCGGGTGATTGCGTTTTGTTGGGGAAAACCCCACTCAAGTTTCTTCGCCTTTCCCTTCAGAACGTCGTCAAGGGGTGTCAGGGTCTGTGCGACGTTGGGGATGAAGCGCCTGTAGTAATTGACCATCCCCAGGAAATCTCTGATGGCGTCCACCTTGGTTGTCATGGGTTTTACCCCGCACAAGGATACGCGATAACCGAGAAAGTCCACTCCTTCCGCGCCGAATGTGCATTTGTCGAAACGTACGACCAGGCCATTCTCCTGTAGGCGTTTGAGGACAGCGCGGACGTGCCTTCGGTGTTCCTCCTTGGTCTTTGAGAATATCAGGATGTCGTCGACGTAACAGACGCAGAATGGTATCCATTAGTCGTTGGAAGGTCGCCCCCGCATTGCGTAGACAGAAGGTTGAGTATGCGAAGGTATAGGATCCGAACGGTGTCACAATGGCAGTTTTTGGAATGTCCTCCAGAAATACGGGGACCTGGAAGTAAGACTTGAGAAGGTCCATCTTGGTGAAGTATTTCGCGTCATGCAACGCATTCGTCAGGTCTTGCATGTTGGGCAGGGGGTAGTGGTCGGGCGTTGTGATGAGGATGAGGCGCCTGTAGTCCCCGCAAGGTCTCCAGGTCCCGTCAGGCTTCTTTACCATGTGTAGGGGAGATGCCCAGGGGCTCGATGCTTTCTTACAGATACCCATGCTTTCCATGTCCTCAAAGGTGCGTTTGGCATCCTTCAGCTTCTGGGGCGGGAGGCGGCGGAATTTTGCGTAAGTAGGAGGTCCCATTGTCGTGATGTGGTGGTAGATCCCCTGCTTGGAGGGGGATCCCGGCGAGTGTCGGAGCTCGGGCTTGAAAACGTCAGGAAATTCATGCAGGAGGTCGGCGTAGGGCTGCGTCGTTACAGCGGATACGGATATTGTGGCAGGGCCGGCTCTTATGACGGAGGACTGGCAGGTTCCTGTGTCGATGAGGCGTTTCCCAGCAACGTCAACAAGTTGTCCGTGGTGAGCGAGGAAATCTGCACTGAGGAGGGGGCGACTGATGTCAGCGATAGCGAAGGGCCAGGAATACAAACGGCCCATGATAGATATCCTGAGGGTCCTGGTCCCATAACACCGTATGGGAGATCCGTTGGCGGCGACGAGTGAGGGGGCGTCTTTGCTGGGACCACGGTCTAGGTCGGCTTATGACGGCGGGAACGTTGACTGCATAGCGCTGGTGTCGACCATGAGTCTACGGTTGGAGACGGTGTCGCGGATATAGAAACCATTCTTGTTTTGGTTTCCTGCAGCTGCAATGGTGGTAGGTGGTCTCTTCTGGTGTCATCTTCTAGGGAAGTTGCACGGTGCTCTACATTTCTTGGCGTCGCTGCCGAACTGTTGGTGGTAGAAGCACCAGGCTGGGTTAGGCCTAGGGTTCGGACGTGTCGGTTGCGGTGGTTTTCTTCTTGCTAGAACGTTGATCTCGTCGTCGTCGTCGTCGTCAGGAGCTGTTGCTGAAGAGTCTATGGAAGAGCAGCTGAAGGAGGAGAACGAAGACGATACTGATGATGCCCCGAGGCGAGATGCTTTGGAGGCCTCATGGAGCTTCTGAGCCTTCGACAGGAGTTCGTTCATTGGAAGTGTGTCGGCGTCCGTCAATTGGGCCCTTACGTCCTGCGGTAGGCGTCGAATGAAAATCTCACGATAGGCTAATCTCGCGCCGTCGGCCGTTGTTGTCGGTTTCGGGGAGCATTAGCAGGCCGGTTAACTAGTCCCATGCCTCGACAGGAGAGGTGTCACCCATGGGTTTGCCGGCGAGGTCCAGGACTTTCTGTGCCCTTGCTGAAACGGAGAGTGAGTAGATACCGATGAGTTTCATTCTCAGGTCGTCGTAGGAAACTTAGCCAGCCTGGGCGTCGAGCCATGGGGAAATCTTGTCGAATACCTCCTCTGGGATGGAGGTGAGAACGATGTCGGCCTTGGCGCAGGAGTCGCTGAGCCTAGCGACTTGGAAGAGTATGTCCGCTCTCAGGAACCAGGAAGCGGTGTTTTGTTGAGAAAACGGCGGCAGCTTTACTTTGGGTGTGGAGGCGAGGCCGTTGGGCGTGATGGGCGGATTGAATCCGCCATTGTGGTCAGTCGACGAGTCGGCAAAGAGGTGGGAAGTTGATATGTCGGTTAAGCTCATCCTACTGCCTTACATGCACCGAGGTGTGGGAGCACCAAAGGCCGAAGCTCACACCTAAGGTAACGGAGTAAAAGAAGGTAGCACGGCCGTAATAAGTCCGTTAATGGCAAAGCCAAAACCGCTGATGCTACTTCAACTCCGGGGTCACCAGTTGTAAGGACAGTGAGACAAGCTTCACCAACGACAACTGACAGTTTATTCAAACATACGTGGGAATATAATACAGGGTGCGGACGGAAAAGTAGCATGCGCGAAGGCGCCAATTCGGCTTGAACTAACCGCCAAAATATGTGTTTTTACACACGCACAAACACTTGAATTACAAGTCAATAGAAATAGGTAATGAAATAATAAATACATGAAATTGTAGCTCTGAGGGAGCGGAATAAATATATACAGCCAGCCACAGTGTGGCGAAAGGAGAATTTAAATAAAATAGAAAATTCGGTGAAATTGCTGGACGACGGAGGAAGTGATGTCCTTACATTATCTTTAAAATTTCTGTTAACCCTTTAAATCTTATTTCATTATTTATGATTATTTATTTTTCAAATTTTAACATTGCTTTCAAAATACAATTCTAAGCAATTATTATTGAGAAAACTTTTTAGTATAAGAGTTAATTTTTGCATAAAACAGGTGGCACCTATAGGTGACGTTGGGCAATGAAACAACAAAATTTGTCAAAACCTGATTTTATTCATCTTTGAAATATGATACAGTACATGTAAATTCTTTATCCTTTCTGAATGATGCATGAAGATGGAAAATTAAGTATAATTCATATATTCAACACAAATTGTTCCACTGCAACATAAATTGTATAGCTGTCATTACCAAAAAAGTTAACCTACAACTCGAATATTACAATGCTACGATTCACCTTACTGAATAATCTGTTTTCTCTTATCGTTTTGTATGGAAATCATGCAGTGCTATGCTTTGCCTTATTGGGTAATATATCGCTATCCTTTTGTATGGAAATCATACCAACAGTGAATATGGAGAGCAACTTTGCATTTCTGACACCTGATTCGAGTTCGCTCATGACACTCTGCACATCTGCTTTGCTTGCAGGGCTCCTTTACATGTCCGCCATCCAGGTCTTTTCTCACCATTTTGTGCACTCTTTTGTCAACACTTCTACTGCTTGGACACCTCTTTGGTTGCGCTTTATAGGTTCCCAAAAACCCTTGTACAATAGAACGACGGTAGTCACAATAAGTCATTCTCGTATTTGCCACAACCTGGTGTATCTTCCAAGCATTGTGGCATGCTGCATCCAGTCCAAATGCAAATAAAGGGAACCACCATTTTTTTCCTCTAAATCCAACCCTCTGTCCTTGAATATTTTTATCAAATCTGTCTACTCCTCCCATGAATATATAGTATACTGAAATAGCTTTGGGACACTGTACACTGATTTTGGTTCGCTTTTTATTTATAACACCTACCCTCTCAACTTTAGCTACAGGATTCATACCATGGGATGTTGAAGCTAACGTAACAATACTGTTGTCATTCCACTGAATAACTGCAGTATTTTCTGTTGTTCTCATTGCCATTGAACCTCTTACCATTTTGTTCATTTGTTTAGATCTAGGAAGAGGACATTTCTCTATTCTGTTTTCTCTAATAGTTCCTGTACCTGCATGTCCCATTTCTGACAAAATGTCAAGAAGAGGCAAACCTGTGAAAAAATTGTTAAACTACAAACTGTAGTGATCTATATCTTTCGGCAACTTATGAAGAAGGTTCAGCACAACTGCAGCTGGGGAAGTTGGTTTGTTTTTGACCCCTCGTAAGGGATGAAGTAGATCAGATAACCTGATGGAGTGAATGCTGACCAGAGCTTATAACCAAATTGTATTGGCTTGCCAAGTATGAGCTGCTTTGTACTGTGCTTCCCATAATAGGGAACCATAGTTTCACCAATGGAGATATTACTTGTAAGCAGGTATTTTGAATTCTTGCCGAAAGATTCATTCAACATGTTGAGAGTATTGCCTAAGTTTCGCAAATTTGTCATGTTCTGGCAGATCGAAGTTGTCACAAGTATGAAGATATTGATGAATTTCAAGAAATCGTTTTCTCCCAATACTACTTGCAACAAGTTCATTATGAACATCTGATTTAGTTTCCCAAAACATTCTAATGTACCTAGGAGTCAGATACCCTGTCAATAGTAGAATAGATATATAGACCTTCATTTCTTCTTGGGTCACATTTAGCACACGATTTTTCTTCATAGCATATTTGTTGGACATTTCTACAAGAAGATTTATTATATTAGAATTATGTATAGCATCAAAACATTTCACAGGTGAATCTATTTCACCATCAAAATGTAGTCTCTGACGTATCTATTTCTTGCACAGAATAACCAATAAAATTTGGATTCTCCTTCCAATTTCTCTTCTTTCCTTTCAGTTTCCTACATTTACTACTCTTTTCTGATTCATTACTGTTATCTCTAATATCACTTCCATTTCTATCATTTACAAGAACATCACATTCAGGCAAAAGTTGTGCAGAGGTAAGATGATTCAGATTTCCTTTATTTTCATCATCAGAGTCTTCATCAGTTTCTTCAGCATCATTTGTTGGAATCTGGATAATTTCCTTTATTTCACCAGTTCTGAAGCTATTTTCTTTATTATCAAGTGTCATCATCTTTCTTAATTAATTCTAGAATCTCAGGAAGAGTCAAACTGAAACAAGAAAAGAAATATATGTATGCAATGGAAACTGTACTATATAGTTACTGTAATGCCTAATGTAACCTACAGGTGACATTCAAAGAATTTGTTTGATTATCTTCATGCTTTCCAATATGCATTTTGATTTTGAACATGCTTGTATCTTCATTAGATATTCATGAGTGGGAAAACAGTTACGAAGAACTCTTCACTTACCTCTTGATTCTGCAGGAACTCATTGTAGTGGAATATTTGAAGGATAAAAAAAGGGAAATTAATCTCCTTTGCACAGCTGTAAAAACTAAAGTAAACAAAAGATATCCAGATATCTCTGAAAAATAGAAAATGGAAGTGTGAAGGATCATAGAAAATGAATTATTAGGGTAGCTTCTATAACTGGGGAATAACTATGAATATAATAAAAATCTGTCACCTCTAGGTGACATTGGGATTTCTTGGGATAGTTAATAATAATGAGTATAGTAACTTCAATACTTACATATCAAAATCCTTTCCAGAAGAAGCAACTTGTGATATTTTAGAATCCAGCATAAAATCATCCCGTTTTACTCGCTTAGACTCTATTGGGTCTTGCTGTATGCTGATTGGCTCATCATAATCAAATGGTTCTTCTTTTACTTTGATAGATTCGTCACATTCCTGCTCCTCCTTTAGGTAAACTGTCTCAGTGATCGGCTCAATTACTTCTTCCTTGATGTAGAATGAATCCATTTTTGTTGTCCCACGAGCTGTCAAAAGAAAGAAGTTCAAATGATTATTAGCTTGTGGTTGAAAGGTTTCCTTTAATTTCTAAATAATGACTTTTCAATCAAATATTGATAGTGTTTATAGTGACGGAAGATGAAAAAAACTGGCCTAATGATCATGTAATTTATATGTTGATTTTTTTTAATTCTTTATGAAAGCATAGGTTGCTACCCAAATAATGTTTTACAGTTTTACTTTTAAATGCACATTACTGTACATAACCTGAAAATCTCTACAAATACCAGAACTTTTCTCTGGTTTTGTTCACCAAAAGAGGCTAATAAATGCCATCCTGAAGATCATAATTTCAGAGTACTTAAGAATAACATGATAATACTGTACTTGAGTAAGTAAAAAGTGAAGAGAAATTTCTATCATCAATAGACATTTGGTATAACTCTTTCATAATACTGTAATCCCTGTTGTTATTGAGAGAATATACACATTCCAATACCCTGTATATTTGGTATTTATTTATGTATGATCACCCTACTCAAGAAACATTTTGATTATGTTCTAGTTTTACCTCTGCTATTGATTTTTGGTTAGTTATCTTTAAATCACCATACCAAAATAAAGGTTTTTGATGGTACAATATACACTGTATTTCATTACCTCAAGATTATTTCTGTATACTGTATTTGCTTTAAAAATTCCTTTAATTTTTTTTAATAAGAGTTGTCAATCTATCTTAGAATGTGGGACTGTGGCTACTGAAACTGAGGCTGTTATACCACAGTCTTGCTTCTACAACAGGACAAGAATCTTTGGAATATCAGTCAGCAGTGTTGCCTTTTCATAGGTACCTCAATTTCTTGAAGATGTCTTCTATATGGGGGATAGTGATGTCTTTCCTGCCTGACAGCTGTAAAGGCTCCTCGACCATGAGGTGCCATTATAAACCTTAATTGGAAGTTAATGAAGAAAAGTTTATTTTATTTTGATGTGCCTCTTCGCCATTCGCCAACCAAAGCACAACCATGCACCTTAAATGTAAACTTGTCAGAAAGGAAATGGAAAATTTACATAAACTGACTGACCAATAATGGGCAGAGGGAAAAAAGAGGCTAAATGGAGTCAAGTGAACTAACACCAACTTTCGCAAAAAAAAACAAAAAACAGGTAAGGTAGGACTTCAAAGGAACCTTAGCGCAAACAATACATGAATAAAGTTGTTCGTAGATTTTTTATGGACAAGGGAACCCCAAAGATTCCCCTTTAAAATGGAAAGTATCCTGTTATCTTAAATAACCCAAGTAGCTTGTTCTTTGGGTCCTCCAAAAGGAACAAGTAAGAATTAAGAGAAAGGTTAAACAAATAAAAGTTAAGTTAAAGTTGCGGGTTTTAGGTCTCCACTGAGACGATTTACATCGTTCTCCTCGGGCGACCGTTAGCCAGCAGGGACTATCACTAGTCCCCTCTAACCTCTCCCCCAGGCGCCACCCTGGGAGTACCCCCCCCCCCCCCCCCGGTAGAAGGTCTCACGGTATTCGCATCCCTGGCGGGGACCGAACTCGAGACCTCTGCAATAGACGTCCGCGACGCTACCAACCTTGCTATCCGGAGCTATAAAGAGCTTCATTCCCAGGGTAATTATGAAAACTGGATAGCAAGTTGCACGATGGGAGTGAATTTGTGTGTATTTATGATTCATAGTGATTTACATCAGATTAGAAGTGGATTTCATTGCCCCTATTAAAGGTTTAAAGGTTGTTCATGAATGGCAGAGGCAAGGGACAGTGACACTGACCTATCAAGCAGGACAATATCCTAGAGACTGACCATATGCATCATACAATCAGCGCCCAAGCCCCCTCTCCACCCAAGCTAGGACCAAGGAGGGCCAAGCAATGACTGCTGATGATTCAGCAGATAGACCTAAAGGCTCCCCCAAACCAACCATCTTTAGCCCACAAGGATGGTGAGGTTGCAGCGACCAAAGAAACTATCAAGCTTGAGCGGGATTCGAACCCCAGTCTAGCGTTCACCAGTCAGGGCCGTTACCACATAGTCATGCTGAGTTGGGTTAAATTAAGCTATTATGCACCCCTGAAATTACTTGACTGATAGACATCTGCACTAGTTTAGGTGGGGACCATGACCCATTCAAGTAAAGACAATTAGATCGAGTAAGGATAAGTTAGTACAAAGTTAGTAGGTTGGCCAGGGCACCAGCCACCTGTTGAGATACTACTGCTAGAGAGTTATGTGGTTCTTTGACTAGCCAGACAGTACTGCATTGGATCCTTCTCTCTAGTTACAGTTCACTTTCCCTTTGCCTACACATACACCGAATGGTCTGGCCTATTCTATACAGATTCTCCTCTGTCTTCATTCACCTGACAACACTGAGATTACCAATCAATTCTTCTTCACCCATGGGGTTAACTACTGCACTGTAATTGTCCAGTGGCTACTTTTCTCTTGGTAAGGGTAGAAGAGATTTTTTAGCTATGGTAAGCAGCTCTTCTAGGAGAACACTCCAAAATC
Source organism: Palaemon carinicauda (assembly GCF_036898095.1). Lineage (NCBI taxonomy): Eukaryota > Metazoa > Arthropoda > Malacostraca > Decapoda > Palaemonidae > Palaemon > Palaemon carinicauda. Next base: position 3,986,465 of record NC_090730.1, on the reverse strand, counting down.
AAACCATTGTTCTCTAGTCTTGGGTAGTGCCATAGCCTCTGCACCATGGTCTTCCACTGTCTTGGGATAGAGGTCTCTTGCTTGAGGGTACAATTGGGCACACTATTCTATCTCTACTAAAGTTTTCATAGTTTATATAGGTAATATTTATTTTAATGTTAGTTCTTAAAATATATTATTTTTCCTTGTTTCCTTTCCTCACTGGACTATTTTCCCTGTTGGGGCCCCTGGGCTTGTAGCATCTTGCTTTTCAAGCTAGGGTTGTAGCTTGGCAAGTAATAATAATAATAATAATCCTTATAATTTTCTTTGATACATTATCTTCTATAAAAAACTGCAAGATTATCAATGATGACACATCAAGTAATGCTCTACTTTTGCAACTGGTTATGTAGCATGATTAATGCATATCTGCAATCAGTCCATCCATCCATATACCAAGGCACTTCCCCCAATTTTGGGGGGTAGCCGACACCAACAATGAAACAAAACAAAAAGGGGACCTCTACTGTCTATGTTCCTTCAGCCTAATCAGGGACCCAACCGAGTTCAGCTGGTACTGCTAGGGTGCCACAGCCCAACCTCCCACATTTCCACCACAGATGAAGCTTCATAATGCTGACTCCCCTACTGCTGCTACCTCCGCGGTCATCTAAGGCCCCGGAGGAAGCAGCAGGGCCTACTGGAACTGCGTCACAATCGCTCGCCATTCATTCCTATTTCTAGCACGCTCTCTTGCCTCTCTCACATCTATCCTCCTATCACCCAGAGCTTTCTTCACACCATCCATCCACCCAAACCTTGGCCTTCCTCTTGTACTTCTCCCATCAACTCTTGCATTCATCACCTTCTTTAGCAGACAACCATTTTCCATTCTCTCAACATGGCCAAACCACCTCAACACATTCATATCCACTCTAGCCGCTAACTCATTTCTTACACCCGTTCTCTCCCTCACCACTTCGTTCCTAACCCTATCTACTCGAGATACACCAGCCATACTCCTCAGACACTTCATCTCAAACACATTCAATTTCTGTCTCTCCATCACTTTCATTCCCCACGACTCCGATCCATACATCACAGTTGGTACAATCACTTTCTCATATAGAACTCTCTTTACATTCATGCCCAACCCTCTATTTTTTACTACTCCCTTAACTGCCCCCAACATTTTGCAACCTTCATTCACTCTCTGACGTACATCTGCTTCCACTCCACCATTTGCTGCAACAATAGACCCCAAGTACTTAAACTGATCCACCTCCTCAAGTAACTCTCCATTCAACATGACATTCAACCTTGCACCACCTTCCCTTCTCGTACATCTCATAACCTTACTCTTACCCACATTAACTCTCAACTTCCTTCTCTCACACACCCTTCCAAATTCTGTCACTAGTCGGTCAAGCTTCTCTTCTGTGTCTGCTACCAGTACAGTATCATCCGCAAACAACAACTGATTTACCTCCCATTCATGGTCATTCTCGCCTACCAGTTTTAATCCTCGTCCAAGCACTCGAGCATTCACCTCTCTCACCACTCCATCAACATACAAGTTAAACAACCACGGCGACATCACACATCCCTGTCTCAGCCCCACTCTCACCGGAAACCAATCACTCACTTCATTTCCTATTCTAACACATGCTTTACTACCTTTGTATAAACTTTTCACTGCTTGCAACAACCTTCCACCAACTCCATATAACCTCATCACATCCCACATTGCTTCCCTATCAACTCTATCATATGCTTTCTCCAGATCCATAAACGCAACATACACCTCCTTACCTTTTGCTAAATATTTCTCGCATATCTGCCTAACTGTAAAAATCTGATTCATACAACCCCTACCTCTTCTAAAACCACCCTGTACTTCCAAGATTGCATTCTCTGTTTTATCCTTAATCCTATTAATCAGTACTCTACCATACACTTTTCCAACTACACTCAACAAACTAATACCTCTTGAATTACAACACTCATGCACATCTCCCTTACCCTTATATAGTGGTACAATACATGCACAAACCCAATCTACTGGTACCATTGACAACACAAAACACATATTAAACAATCTCACCAACCATTCAAGTACAGTCACACCCCCTTCCTTCAACATCTCAGCTTTCACACCGTCCATACCAGATGCTTTTCCTACTCTCGTTTCATCTAGTGCTCTCCTCACTTCCTCTATTGTTATCTCTCTCTCATTCTCACCTCCCATCACTGGCACCTCAACACCTGGAACAGCAATTATATCTGCCTCCCTATTATCCTCAACATTCAGCAAACTTTCAAAATATTCCGCCCACCTTTTCCTTGCCTCCTCTCCTTTTAACAACCTTCCATTTCCATCTTTCACTGTCTCTTCAATTCTTGCGCCAGCCTTCCTTACTCTCTTCACTTCTTTCCAAAACTTCTTCTTATTCTCTTCATATGACTGACCCAATCCCTGACCCCACCTCAGGTCAGCTGCCCTCTTTGCCTCACGTACCTTGCGCTTTACTTCCACCTTTTTCTCTCTGCAATCAGTGCACAGTGTAAAACATACATATTCTTGTGTTTCACTCCCTGCCAAAACCACTGTTTGTTATTGTAGCCATAATTGTTTAGATATTGCTTTACCTGTACATAAGCCTGCTGAAACAGGCACTGGTACGGATGTGTTTGTAGCAAGCTTCGCATCAGTAACTGACAAGCCACTCCTTTGAAACTTTGTGATTCTTCCTGTGATCGGAGGACTTCCGCTCGTGTCTATCTACATTATTATTATTATTATTATTATTATTATTATTATTATTACTTGCTAAGCTACAACCCTAGTTGGAAAAGCAAGATGCTTTGAGCCCAAGGGCTCCAATAGGGAAAAATAGCCCAATGAGGAAAGGAAATAAGGATATAAATGAATCACAAGAGATGTACTGTAATGAACAATATAAAATATTTTAAGAACAGTAACAACATTAATGTAGATCTTTCATATAAGACTATAAAAACTTAAAAAAAAAAAACATGAAGAAGAGAAATAAGGTAGAAAATTTACCCAAATGTACCCTCAAGCAAGAGAACTCTACCCCAAGACAGTGAAAGACCACAGTGCAGAGGCTAGGGTACTACCAAAGACTAGAGAACAATGGTTTGATTTTGGAGTGTCCTTTTCCTAGAAGAGCTATTTACCATAGCTGAAGCCTCTTCTACCCTTACCAAAAGGAAAGTAGCCACTGAACAATTATTGTGCAGTAACTAATCTCATGAGTGAAGAAGTATTCTTTGGTAATCTCAGTGTTGTCAAGTGTATGAGGACAGAGGAGAATGTGGAAAGAATATGCCAAACTATTCAGTGTATGTGTAGGTCAAGGAAAAATGAGTCGTAACCAGAGAGACGGATCCAATGTAGTAATGTCTGGCCAGTCAAAGGACCACATAACCCTCTAGCGGTAGTATGTCAACGGGTGATTGGTGCCCTAGCCAACTTTTCACCAAGATATTCAGTACCACGTTCTGCTTGGGTTCCAAAGAGGAATTCTCCAAGTTTACCACGACCTCCACAACACAGTAAAAGTTGAGAAGCATGGCCAGATGTTGAAGGGTACCCACCAAGTCTGCCAGTACTAGCCAGTCATCTAGACAGCATAGAAGACAAATACAATTGACGTGCGCCCAAGTTGAACTAGAGTGAACATTCAAGTGAAAACTTGACGGGCTGTCGATAGACTGAAGCACAGCACCCGAAAAGAGTACTGTATAACTTTCCATGCAGATTGAATCTTAGGTACTTCTTTGAAGTCAAATAGATAGGGATCTGGAAGTTCTATATCTTTTACATCCCGCATAATCATGTGGTCTGGACCAGATCCCATAGGGAGCTTACCTGGAGAGCTAGCCTGTAGACTCGTGAAGTCTAGTGAGACCACAGTGACAAAGCACTGGTAGCAGGTGGATTGTATGATTAACTGCGAGTTCCAAAGAACTCTGCTCTGCAGAGCCAAAGCACTCTGGCAACCAGTCACACTGGAAATAGATTAGGATCGCAACTCGCTACAGGCATGCTAGCTTGTGTCTCTTGCTCCAACTCGTGAGACAGAGTCAGCACAGGTAACTGCGCATGTTGGAGATTCATGGAGTCTCTGACAAGCCACACTGGCACTTACAAGTAACCTGCTTGCTAACTTGCTATGAGAGGAGAACGCGCTGTGGGAGTCCTCTCGTGAGTCCTACCCAGCAGATCCTCGGATGGAAGAGGATCTGCTGCTGGTAAAGGTTTAGCCCAAACTCCTTTGGTCCAGTCAGTCTCCATCCTTAGACTGAGCTGATAAGTGAAGGTAATTAGGTAGGGATCTCCAGGTCAACCGGCAAAGGATGACATTTCAAAGGCTAGAGAGACACCCTAAGTGACCACTCTTAGAATGTGTCTAAGTGCAACTACTACATCGGTATCCTGCCTGTTAGAGCTCTTAGAAAGTAAAAGCATTTCCTATAATAATACAATATAAACTTGATGGATTCATTTACCTTTTTGCCCACTAAATAACCCTCTTCTTTACTTCATGCTGTACTTGCCGGAAGAAAAAGGGGGAAGTGTTACTCCCGAGCAGAAAGTATACAATATATTAAGAGTAGTTGAAAGGTATGCGACCGATAGCGAACAGGAGAGCGATCGGTCACAAACAACCTCTCCAGTAAAGAGCTACGACTTGAGAACATTTACTATGTCATACCACTATCTTAAAGTCATGCAAACCACTAGTAGTACATCTAGTATAGCTCTACTGAGAGAGCGTACTAGAGAAAAGGAGCTACTGAACAGCGAGCAATTGCTAAACAGATCAACAATAACAGCTCAGGTGGAAAAAGGATAACTTTCACCTTTGGTGCCATGATCCAGACTTGCTGTGAGCTTTGATCACGTTGCGAAGTGTTGAGAGATGCTTGCTACAATCAAAACTCTCAGATGAAAGGATAGCTTTCACCTTTGGCGCCGCAATCAAGAGTAGCTGTGAACTTGAATCACGTCTCGAGCCTGCATTGCGAGGCGTTGAGAGAACAGCAGTACAACCGAAACTTTAAGGTGAAAGGAAAGCTTCCGCCTTTTACACTGCAATCCAGGATCGCTGTGAGGCTAGGTCATAAGGCACTGAGAAATCTCTTGTTTCAAACTAACCTCTCAGGTGAAAGAATAGCTTTAACCTTTGTCACATTGATCCTTGCTCGCTGTGAGCTTGAATTACAAGGCAGTGAGAGATTGCTTGCTTCAAACAAAACTTTCAGGTGAAAGGAAAGTTTTCACATTTTGATAACGTGATCCAAGATTCCATTGGCCTAAGAAGATCATGTCGCAAGCCTTGGTTGTGAGGCGTTGCCTGATCACTTGTCCAAGCCAAACTCTCAACTGAATGTATAGCTTTCCCCTTTGGTGCCACCAGACACTGAGACAGCTGCTATGATCTTGGAGCTCCGAAAAGCTAGAGCAATCTCACGTAGGAAATGAGAGAATGCTTCTGAACTGCCTGGATTGATAACCTACCAGGATAGGGCAGCAGTTTGCGGTAGTGACTGCGTCCGCCTTGCCAAGCTCAGATGGAGAAAAAGGAAAGAATTGTTCTCAATTAAAAGGCTAGCTTCAACTTGAGTGTTCCTCCTAAATAAATAAAAGCAATTTGATCGCTGACCAAGTCAGGCGATCGGATCGCGAAGCAAACACTTTCAATGAGCGAGGCTGAAAACTGAATCTACAGCACTCGCTAAGATGCAATGATCTTCCTAATCGTGTTGTTGAATCAGTAGAACTTCAAAAGTTCAAAGTTGGAGCAAATGCTTTTTTGTTGACCAGGCGGACATGAGTCTTTTTATAGTTTATATATGACATATTTGTTTTTGACGTTGTTAATAGTTTATATATGACATATCTGTTATGACGTTGTTACTTTTTTTAGAATGATTTACTGTTAATTTGTTCTCTTCAGTTATTTATTTCCTTATTTCCTTTCCTCACTGGGCTATTTTTCCCTATTGGAGCCCCTGGGCTTATAGCATCTTGCTTTTCCAATTAGGGTTGTAGCTTGGATAGTAATAATAATAATAATAATGTGTCCGACGACAGATTGCCGTACACAGTTGGAAACAGAATTCCTCTATTCCTCATAGAGGTTCCCTGATCCTAAGGTTTCAGGGAGGTAGAGGCAACAACTCAGGCCTGGCAGGGGATCACCTTTAGCCAACCTAAAGTGTTAATGGAGCCATGATATTAATCAAGTCTTTAACTCGAGGACAATATCTCCGAGAAATTAATATGTCAACCACAACCGAGATCAGAGTGGAGAAGGTACGAGTGAGCATGGGGTCGGGTGTTGCATCTCCTCGCTACCACTGGTAACAACCGGAACAGTTGGTAACACCTCATTAACATTTTTCAAAGTTGTATGCCAGCTTGTGCTGATTTCTTCTATCTAAAGAATGGTTTGTATTTGTGTTGGAACAAATAGAATTTGTTGATTGTTACCTGCAATTACATCGCTGTTGCATCTGGGTAAGTTCATGTGAGCCAGATTTGCTAAACTGTTGTCACTATCATGATGATCCATTAAGTAGGTCACGCAAATCCTTCCACCACTCCTTTAAAATTAGAATATAATTAATTACATCTATTCGGGAATAGGATACCTACTATTTAAAGAGGAAACAACTACAGTATATCTAATGTTAAAATTTTTTCAGCATACTATGTAGATAACACATGTTGACAATTTATTACCAATGCAAAAGGAGTGAGGTAGTACCATAAATATACTACCACTAAATGCCGAATGACCCATACTGGCCAATGGTACTACTTATATCAAGACCTCCGCCATCTTGGGAAGGTACGGGTTAGGCAGTGGCCAGTAACAGTTTCTCTTATAATATGTGGTTACAGTTTTCATATTTACCAAGCTTATTTCAATATGTTACACTGAATATTCTGTACAACTAAAAATTATCATTCATTCATTATCAGAGAATTTTAATAAACAAAGAGAGGCATTATAAGTAACTGGTAAGTCATTGTGAACTTCTGACAATGTCACATGTAGGCAAAACTAAATAAAGAACAAACATGTGCCTCAAGAAATACACTACAAATATCTACATAACCTCAGCTGAAAATTATGAGAACTATAGTTCTCTCAAAAAGTTGAGCAATACATTTTGAGGAGGTTATCCATAAATGTTAAAAATATACAAAACACTACAATACAAAAACCAAAAATAATATGACAACAATAATTATATTGTACAATGTCCTCTTTTTCCATTCACAAACATTTAAAAAATGACATTTGAAAGTAATTTTTATTTTTCCAACTATACAAATCTGAGTTTACTATGGATAAGTGTTTCATCACGAACTGGAGTTAGTCATACAGTAAAAACTTTTCTGAGAGGTATCGACAACCCTGCGCTAGTTAGCTGGGGATGAGGCTAAGTGTTACGTTTCCCCATCCCTTTGAATCGGCGATGTTGTAGGAAAGACCATACAACTCACTAACCCTCTTTGCAGATGCAAGTGTGACCATCTTGATAGTCAAATCATGATCTGATGCTTGAATCCACAGTTCATAAGGAGCTCGTTTCAGGGAACGTAGTACTTTCACTACGTTCCAAGAAGGCGGTCTCACTTCTGGCTAAGGGAAGGTAAGCTCAAAACTCCGTATGGGCTTACGCAATTCCATCAAGGAAGAAATTTCAACTCCATTCAGTCTAACCACAAGGCTCACAGCTGAGTGGTAGGTAGCCTTTACCACCGAGACTGAGCAGTTTTTCCTCCTGGAGCTATAAAAAAAAAAAAAACTCCGCGATTAGGTGAACTGCATCATGGCTCTGAGTGGAAAGATACCAACAACAAACAATGGTCTACATTGCCTGGTAGACGACGATAGAAGACCTTCTGAGGTACCCAGACATCCGTTCTGCCACTGTGTGCAAAAAATCTCTCTGCAAGAGATGCTGGATAACTTCCAGAGATGAAGTTGTATGAATACGACTGTCTTGTGAAAGACCTCTGAGTGTGGTTGCTGAAGGAGATCATGGAGGAGAGGAAGCTCCCTTGGAACCTCTGTCAGCAGAGGTAGAAGGTAGGATACCATTCTGCTTGCTGTCACAGGGGTGCTATTAGTCTTTAATAGATTGTGGATGACCTCACCTTGTTGGGGAGTCTCCCCAATAGGCAGAACAAGGGAAATGCATAGACATCTAGGTTGTCCCCAGGTCTTTGAAAGGCATCCTGGAAGGCAGCCTGTAGTTTTACGGCCAGTTCGATAGGAATGAATTCAAAAGAGAAAGACAATATGTCTGCACTCGACGGTAGACAAAACAAAAGTGAGGGATCTCAGTGGGTGAGTGCGTGAGAGGAGTTTGTTACAGTATATTCCCCACTACTCCTAGCTAATTAGCGTAGGGTTATCGACACCTCGTGTGAAAGATTTCATAGCTAAAGTCAGCTTGCGTTGAAACGTATATCCATAATAAAGAACAAAGGTTTGTATTTGTATTGGAACAAAGATTATTAGAACTAACTGACATTGGCGGGCTGCATTACACACAAAAATACATATCAGGCAGGCTTAATTTGTACCCATGAAAATACTCAACAAAATGATGATAATGCAGGTGAGAAACTGACTCAGAGGCTGGTGCATGAGAGCCGGCTTCCGCACATCCTAAGGGATCAAGGGCAGCAGCAACAGCAGCCTGTTTGGAAGTTGCTACTTTTCTTGGTTTTCTGGACTTCTGTAAGAAAACAATTTTCAATGTTATAAGAATTTATATCAAGATACAGTACACAGGCTAAACTAAAACATCTCATATTTTGGAACATTTAACCCTTTTACCCCCAAAGGACGTACTGGTACGTTTCACAAAAGCCATACCTTTACCCCCATGGGCGTACCGGTACGTCCTTGAAAAAAAATGCTATAAAATTGTTTTTTTTCATATTTTTGATAATTTTTCAAGAGAATGAGACCAACCTGACCTCTCTATGACAAAAATTAAGGCTGTTAGAGCAATTTAAAAAATATATACTGCAAAATGTGCTGGGAAAAAAATAACCCCCTGGTGGTTAAGGGTTGGAAATTTCCAAATAGCCTGAGGGTAAAAGGGTTAACATGACAAATTTAGGAATAAAATTGGGGGAAGTGCCTTGGTATATGTATGTATGTATGTGATACAAACCTGGAGCTCTTTAGACTGGAGATATATTTCGATGAAAGCTGAAACTAGCTGTTAAAATTTTTGCGAGGTGTAACTACCCTCTGCTAGTTAGGGGAGGGGGGACTGGGGGTAGACCAGCCGCCCTGCTCACACCTGCACTAGTAACTGAACGTCACTTTGCAATTGTGGCAAGTGATGGTGATGGTGGTGCCACTGATCTTTAAAAAAGACTGGATCGAGCTTCGTTTCTTAAGTGCAGCGAGGTTGAAATTTTGGCAGCCATATTAGCTGTATCCACATCGCAATCAATAGAAGGGCGTATTATTGTCATCAATATTTTCGTATGCTCTATGTTGTAAATTTATTACGACTTTTTGAAAGAAATGCAGTAACCAATTGAGTTTAAACCAGGTCACCCTTGGTTTTGACTTCTTTATACAGTACAGTTTAAACAACACGGACAAGATTATCTTGAGGTTCAGGCCGAGTAGTCGTGGCCTCAACAACCCACACATAAGTACGATCAAAATCAGCTTGTTAATCAATTAGTCTGCTGAAGTTTTCTGCTTTGATGAAATTTATAGAGAAATTCACAAGGCCTGGGACTGCAGCGATTGAAAAACTTTCTGTGCTTCAAATACAGTGATACCTCGGTACTCGACCATAATCCGTTCGAGATCCGTGTTCGACCTCCGATTTGTTCGAGTACCGAATTTTTTTTCCCCATAAGAAATAATGGTATATATTCTATTCCGTTCCCAAGCACTCGAACAGGCCCAAAATATTAATAAAACGTGTACCTAAACAACAATAATTATCTAAATGTGTATGAAATTGGTCAGAAAATCCTATAAAACAATTTTAAACCATTTACTGTACTAAAATAAAACAATTTTAAACCATTTTCTGTACTGTAGTGAACATACCTTTGAGCAGCGGTTCGATGGCATACAGGGATGGATGTGGAGAGGATGGAAGGGGGAGGTTACTGCTTGGAAGGAGAGTCCCCTTCCATGATGTGGCGGGGTAGTTCTCCTTCAGGAGTTGTTTCTCTCTCCAATGAAAGGGTGGGCAGATCTATTTCAGGGGTTTCTTCTCTTCTTTGTCTCTTCTTTGGAGGAGAAACAGGCTTTGATGTAGCAGCTTTCTTTTCTTTTGTGAAAAACTGGTCTATTGTTAATTGTTTCTTCCTCCTCTGCAGTATTCTTCGAAAATGATACATGACACTATCATTAAACATATGCACTGCCCGGTTTGCTACTGCAATTTCTGGGTGGTATTTTTCAGCAAAAGCCTGCACATCTGCCCACTTGGAACAAATTTCATTGATGAGAGAACTTGGAACATCCTCCCTTACCTCATCCTCTTCTGAAGATTCCTGCTTAGTTACCGCCGTAACTCCCGTTGCAACATTCGCCTTCTTAATCATTTCTTTATGCTTTAAAAACGTAGAAATGGTCGACTTCGCCATTCCGTATTCTACCGCTAAATCGGACACTCGTACACCATTCTCATATTTCGCTATAATTTCCTTCTTCAACTCGATCGTTGTTCGCACTGTTTTCCTCTTCTCCTTCCCCTTAACACTCATTACTTTCTTGGGACTCATTATGAAAGCTAAAAAAGCAATTAAAAGCACTGAAAATCACTAAATCACAACGAATGCTGATCGCGCGTTGTCTGAGTGACGCTCTCGAGAGAACTGATGCTTCCCGAACAAGCGAGAGTGGCCGAGATGGCGCGATCATCACAAAGCCCATGCGGTCGTCACGTGTTCGGCTGGTCGAGTACCGAATTTTTGGTCGAGCACCGCAGCAAAAATTTCTCGAAAATTTTGGTCGAACTCCGAATTGTTCGAGTATAGAGTCGTTCGACTACCGAGGTATCACTGTAAATGGTTTTGTTTCTACAAGATGTTTGTACACCTCCTACCTACAGACAGATAAAAAATGCAGCATTTATGATGCTTCTATTCTGACCTTCAATAGTCAATGTGTTATCAATACCTTCCAAGATGCTGGTCGTATCTTGCCTGGAACAATTTCCATTATGTCCACTGATGCTGCTTCTCATCAGAAGGTATTTGTATGTAGCAGTAAACTGCTGAAATGTTGGATTATCGTTGCAATCACCTGCATATCTAATTTTACCAAAGAAAAGCTCAAGGTAATCTTGACTCGACTTATATGCTAACAGATACTTCAATGGTGCATCTTCTTTTTCAACCAGAGCACATAAAAGACCTTGAACACTTGATGCAAACAAGAAAACCAACAAAAGCTGTATACCATTCTGTTGCATGCATGTGCTCTCCATGCGTCTTTAAGACCCCTGACATATTCAAAACTTTGATCCAAGAATGGGTCCCAAGAGCTCTTATTCCCCACTCTAAGTGTTGATTTATATCTTTTGGCGAATGGATTTTGTGAATTGAGTACTGTACTTATATCAAACGGTCTGTCAAATGTTCTTATGAACTTTACAGTTGCTTTGCATCCTTCAAACTGTTGAAGTTGAAGATGATAGGCACAGTACTCAATTGCATCTGCCACACTTGAACTCAAAGTTTGTGCTGCAAGATTCACCTTCATTTCTTGCTAACATTTGATACGTGAAAACTTCAGCTTGTTACCAAGTCAAAGTCCCTCTTCACCTTGCAGCTTTTGAACAATGTACTGTCAAAAAACCTTGCCACCATCCTTATCAACTATCGTTACATCTTGGGCAAGCGTATTCTAATTAACTTTACCAAGTGGCACACAGGGAAAATAATGGTCAGCAAAGCTACAAACGAAAGAATGGTTTGGTGGCGCCATACGGTGGCGATTGGCCGAACTATTTACAGTACGTTAGGAGAGTCGAGTTGTTTTACCTCTTTAACGACTCTCCTATTTTTCTTGCCACTTTCCCTCTCAAAGTGAAAGGCTATTCGGGGTGTAAATAGCTATGAGATGTGTCAAGATACGTCCTTACGCGATATCCCTTGGAGAAATTTAAGGGATACTCGCTCCAGGAGTTAGAATTCTGGGTACCTTCGGTAAATTCTGGGATATATCACTGTAGTCACATATAACTTAGGAAGCTACTAATGAAGGAACTTCTATCAGGACGACATGGCTCTTTCACCCAAAAATAGATTTTGAGCAAACCGTTTTCTAATTAACTTTACCAAGTGGCATGCATCTAACAAAACATGCCCTTTTTTTCTCAGTTTTCAGGGGATGTGGGAAGTATGTCTGTAAATTTTCTGGTTGCAAGCAGGTACCAAGCTCATTCAGCATCTAGAAGAGGTAAGAAGGCTTATCACAAGTTAAAAATGCCCCCTTAACTCCAGTCTCAGTTAGTCGTTCTATGCAACTTTTCACGATGTTAGCACGCTCTTCACCACTCAATCCATTCACTAAAAAGTAAGCAAGGGGAAACTTCTAAGACCCATTGATGCACGCTGCCATTAAGACTGGAGCATCTTCTGCTTTTGGTAACGATCATCTTCTACACCATTTCCAACATCAACAAATCCTCAGTACTTCTCACTATAAAATGCTTGTAATTTAATATTTGCTAAATTTACACCTAACAACTTGAAAATTACATCCTACGTGCTAAGATCAGATTTCCTTACAACTGTTACATTTAATACTTGGCACCGATTCAAAATTACTAAATCAAAAATACATAGTATGTTGCTATGACAGTCATTTGAGTTCATTTCATAAACTCTTTTCATCATTATACATACAAATCAACAAACAGATTAAAACTGAAAAAAACTTTATGTCAACCTAAGCAAAGAAAGGAAAATATGCCCGGACAAAACTTATATATATCTTTATGTACAGTATATACAGTACTGCTGGGAAGGATTTTCCTCTTCCTGTGTCCTAAAATCATATGAAAATTTGCTATATTTACACTATCCCCAACTTTAACTTATATCTCAATATGTTCTTGGGTAAACATCTCTATTTCCTTTATACTAAAGATTGCAAGAGAGATTAGTTCACCAAACGTTCAGCAGGGCTCCACAAGGCATTAGAAAAGTTGGAAGTCCCAGACCTACATGGCTGAGGACTATGAAGTGCGAAGTAGGAGATGAAAAATGGAGACGTATTGAATTAAAAACTCAAGATAGAGACGACTGGCGAAATCTAACCAAGGGCCTTTGCGTCAATAGCCGTAGGAGGTGATGATGATGAAAGATTGCAATACCCAAAAGAATCCTAAGTAGAGGAAGAAATTGAAATAAACATGTAATTGCAGATTTAATGAAAACTGTTTTCAAACACATATTTTTCAATTTCCTATATAAATATATGACTTAACACAGGAAAACTAGTAAAAGCAGCACAAGAAATTAATGCTTGTTCATGATTATAGTTACATACCTGTTGAAGATGCTTTGAAAACTTTTTAAATCTTGATGGTACTGCATCAGCTTTAAGTCTGACAATTTGTCCTGTTCTGTCAATATGAACTTCTTTAAAATGATCAGAACATATTTTATTGTGTGATGTAGGAGACCAATCTTCACGACAGATCTTAATTACCCACGGCTTTTTCTTCTCAGGATCTAATGGAAATCTGTGTGAAATATCAATTTAATAATGAACTTTTGACAATAAGATGTCTTGATTTACGTACCCATTATCCATCTGTGGCGCCAAAACAATTAATAATCATGGCAGATGCACAAGAGTATCTCTCAGTATCTATAATTCCTATACAGTACAGGTATAAGAAAACTAAACAGAATAAAACTTTTGTGTGCATGTTAATATACTGTAAAACTTTTGACATTCTTAAGACTGAATCAAAGAAAAGAAAAGGATGAAGAATTGCTTGTCATTGGAAATAGGCCTAGAACCTACCCATGGAAAGTTCTTGGAAATTCATTGGAAATATACGTTGTATCAATGGTTCTTCGTCTGCACTTCCTTCACTATCGCTTCGAACGTTTTTCGTTTCATTTCCATATTTTCTACGCTTGCTAGCCCAAAAGCACAACACTGGCTTCCCCGCTTTGCCATAACTGAGTAACTATAATGTGTTTGTTTGGGTACATCCAAGATGACGCCGACTACCTGATGTTTCGCTACAACACTACACCCATGAGAACAATAGGTTACTCGATGAAGTCTTTTTAGAGATCACTGGTGTGAGCATGCCGCTGACAAGCAGAGTATGGTTACACTTCGCAAAAAGCTAAACGGCTACTTTCAGCTATTGCCGAAATACAGTACAGTATATCTCCATTGTAAGGAGCTCCTGGTTTGTATATAGTGCCAGAACAAAGAGTCTTTTGCATAATGTAAACAATAATTGTGCAATCAATACTCACCTTTACCAGATGTTCTGGGAAACTGAAAATGGAAGGCACCACATTATCTCTCAACCGTATGGTCTGTCCTGTACGGTCAAAATCTTCGGCTCTGAAGTGTTTACTACAGAGGACGGTGTGCTTTGACGCCTGAAACCCTTCTCTCTTTATGGCCGTCTCCCATGACCTCCTCAATTCTAACTTTTGGGGAACCCTAACAGTAGAAGAATTATGGTATATAGTATATCATAAATCATACTTATGATCGCACATTATAAGAAAAAAAAAAAAGCTGCATTTTTTCACAGTAAAAAACTGATGAAGAAAGGTAAAAAAAATATATCACATACAATTATTTCTGTTTTATGCAACATGTGTGAGCTACGTAAGACGTCTATGTCTGAGAGTGACATAAAATTGTAATTGTTGGAACAGACTAAATCCATATCTAAACATGATTGGTACATGTTCACTGTGACAACGAAAGGCGACGTCACAGATTTACAAGCCGTCTCAAGTGATGTTACGAACCAATTACTTTTGCAACCCCAAGGCCCATAGGTCAGCAAATCAATAACTAAATGACCAAAAATTCAAAGCTTAAAGTAAATGTTTTAAAAAAATATGAACGAGTATAATAGGTCTTTAGGATTCTCTTACGAGGAAATGCTCTGAATATTACACAATAGCAGATACAATGTATCCTAGGAATGTTGGCTGTCTATTCAATTATGCCAAACTATGCCAATCAAATGCAGAGGCAAAGCTAACAGGGGGGCAAAGATACATACAAACAAACATACATACATACATATATATATATATATATATATATATATATATATATATATATATATATATATATATATATATATATATAAAATGTATGTATATATACATACACATACATATATATATATATATATATATATATATATATATATATATATATATATATATATATATATATATATATATATATATATATATACACAGTATATATATATATATATATATATATATATATATATATATATATATATATATATATATATATATATATATATATATATATATATATATATATATCTATATCATCGGCCATCACTAGCCCACTGCAGAAACAGAACAAAAGCCTGTCATCATGTCTTCTCACTTGCATCTGGTCATTGTCTTTCTGTGCTAGTCCCAACTTGCAAACTTTATTAGTTTGTCAATCCATCGTCTTCTCTTCCTTCCCCTGCTTCCTTTACAATCTCTATGGGCCCATTCTGTTATTCTTAATGTCCATGTAATGTCTGACATTCTCATTATATGTCATGTACATGTCCATTTCTTTTTCTTATATGTTGTTAGAAATATCCTCTACTTTTAGTTTGCTCTCGTATCCTTGTTGCTTTACGTCTCTTAGTGTTATTCCCATCATTATTCTTTCCCTAGCTTATGTTCTAAGGCTTTAGTAAGGCTTCAAGTTTCTGATGTAAAAGTTAATACTGGTAGGACCATCTCATTAAATACTTTTCTTTTTAGAGAAAGTGTCATTTTACTTTTCATAATCCCATTTTGTTAACCAAATACTCTCCATCCCAAGCTTTTCTTTCTTTTAATTTTGGTTTTGTGTCCTGGGGAAACACTTACTGTCTGCCCCAAGTACTTACATTCTATTCATTAGCAATCTCTAGAGGCTAGTCCATAACTCTTACTCGTTGTCTCTCTGCATTTTCCCAGAACATTATCTTATTTTTACTCATATTCATTTTCAGTCTTACATTTGTTTTCTCTATTCAAATATTCTATTCCTCCCATGATTCACTACATAGAACTATGTAACCTGCAAATCCTAAGTTGCTAAGGTATTCCTCACTGTTATTAATTCCAAAATTTTCCCAATCGAAATTCTTAAAAACTTCTAGGCATGCTGTGAATAATTTCTGAGAGATGAGGTCTCCCCACCTAACTCCTTTCTCAATAGAAATTTTCTCTGTCATGTGGATACTCACACCTTACCCCACCACCAACAGAAATAGTTGCTCTTTTTAATCACATTGGTTTCAGAGGTTTTTAATAGGTGAGTAAGACGTTTTTATTTAGCTGAAATGAAAAGTAACGGTCTGTTACTAGTGCAGGTGTGAGCAGGGTGGCAGGTCTACACCAACTGCCACCCTCTGTTAACTAGTGGAGGGTAGTTACACCTTGCAAAATGCTTAACACCTAGTTTCAGCAATCGCCAAAATATATCTCCACTGTAAAGAACGTAAGGGTCTGTATATAGTGTCGGAACAAAAAAAAAAAATATTTAATCAGATGGTCCTACCAGTGTTAACTTACGCTTCAGAAACTTGGAACCTTACTAAAGCCTTAGAACATAAGATAGTTATAACTCAAAGAGCTATGGAAAGAATAATGATGGTAATAACACTAAGAGACAAAATAAGCAAAAAGGATACGAGAGTAAAACTAAAGTAGAGGATATTCTAACAACATATAAGAAAAAGAAATGAACATGGATTGGACATATATAATAAGAAGGACAGATAATAGATGGACATTAAGAATAACAGAATGGGTAACTAGAGTTTGCAAAAGAAGCAGGGGAAGGAAGAGAAGACGATGGACTGACGAAATAAGAAAGTTCGCGAGTGTGGACTGACAAAGAAAGACCATAAACAGATGCAAGCGGAAGGGCATGTCTGAGGTTTTTGTACTGCAGTAGACTAGTAATGGCTGATGATGATAATGATGATGAACTTTAATATGTACACATTTATATAGCCTGTATCACAGATTGTAGGCCTATATAGTACTGTACTTTAAGTAGCTAAGTGGGGGGTGATTGCCATACGGTTATGATTCGGCTTGATTTCCGCTGTCACTGAATAAACGTGCTAGAAATGACAGGTTTGGGAATAATTTCTATTTTTCCTAACCATACAAGCCTTGAGCTCTTTACAGTGGATATTACTTTGGCGAATGCTGAAAACTAACCGAAAGACTTTTTAGCGAGGCATAAGTACCCACTGCTAGTTAGCGAAGTAGGGTAGCGGGGTTAGACCAACCACCCCATTTACACACTTATCGAAGAAATGCCTTCACTTTTTAATTGCACACAGGACTTTCTTGGGGGTTAGGTGATGGCCGGACAGGTATGTGTAAAGAGCTTAAGGTTTGTATAATTAGGTAAAATACAAATCATTTATAAATTTTTCATTTGTTCTGACATGAATACAAATCGTAGTAACAGAAGTTAGCGAACACTTGTAGTTGCACAGACCTCGGCTGAGAGGGGAGTTCCCCGCGCACCTTTCCTTAGCGTCGGGTAGGCTTTCTCTTATAAAAATGAATAGTCTTGCATGGTAGGATTAGTTGCCTCAGCATGCATAGAACACAAACATTAGTCAGGTTCCCAAAAGGAGGTTGGTAAGTTAAAACTCTTTTGGTGAAACGAGTGTTAACAGCACTGACTAGCAGTTCCCAGATACAGTTGGTAAGTAAGGTCTTGTAAACTTATTTTGTGAAGTGATTGTTGACAAGGCGAACACTGGCGAGGTGAGAAATAACAAGGGAAACGCTGGCAAGTGTTGCCAAACGTTGGTGAGGCGAATGCTGGTGAGGTGAGCAATAGCAAGGCATGCTGTAGATCATTGCGAGACGATTACTGTAGAAAAACTGAATTAATACTTGTAGATGGCAAGTGTATTTGAAGCAACAGCAAGCTTGACTTCTCTGCCTTATGCTCTCCTTCCATAATCTTTGTTGTGCTCAACAGACACATAATGGACATAATTCAAGTAGGCATTAGCCCAGAAGGATTATCGCCTACAAGACTCATAGATGGGAGAGGCAGCGACCGCAAGTGGTCATCAGGCATCAACATCTGTAGCAAATACTTAGAAGGAAAAAGCTAACAAAACCCACTGGATCTTGGGGGCACAATGGGCGGCAAGCATCACGAGACCACTCTGGAGAGGGGTGTTGTACTCGTGGACGTGATTGGTGTTCATCAGCTGAAGGAAGGGCTCAATGTAGCAAACTTGCTACTCTGGACTAGAGAGGATATTGCAGATGAGTTAAAACTTTTGCCGAGCAGAGGAGTTCGCCCACCCATCCTCGCTAGTAGCAGGATGCTGGGCGTTCTCCTCAGCGAGGCAAGAATTTGTGTCTGTCCGCTTATAACGAGATGAACTAGACAGTGACTGACCTCATTCACATTAACGTGACTGCAAAACAGTAAGTTTTACTTTACCAGAAGTAAGAACCTTAGGTGCTACTCCCGAAAAAGTAGCCCTAGCAGAACGGAAATGTTTTGCTGGGACAGGACGACGAGGGGTGGGAGCTGTAAACAGCAGTTGAACAACTTCTTCGTCTTGTTCTAAAAAGCTTGATGGTGGCATGGAGGGATCTTGTACTCGCTTGCGGTATCCCCTGGGAGGCAACCAATCAGAAGGGCGTCAAACTCGATGGCTTGACTGGCGATTATCAACTGACGGAGGAGGAAGCAAACTTGGCATACCCTCAACCTGCTGAAAAGACTCAGGCTGAGGGTAGGCACTGAAAACAATGGTTGAAACCTGGCCGCAACCAGTTTCTGGGTTTACCCCGAAGGGATTCTTTGACAGGATACCCTGAAGGGTACTCTTGTCTAGCTAAGGAAGTAGCATAAACGAGAGAAGGAGGAGCCGAGACTATTGCTGGTAGCAACACTGGTGGTTCCTTAGACCTACGATCTTTGGAATCTCTAAGGGGGAGACCATAGTCTTATTCTGGGGAGGCAGGTGTGCGCTCCCAGTGTCCCTGTTCACAGAGCCTCAACAAGTCATTCCATAATGGGGAGACCTAAAAGCCCCAAAGAAGGAGTTGACTTAAATGGCAATATGAGACTCCCTTGGTGGAGGCCGACATTGCTTCGGTAAGGGGAGCAACGATGTACACATCTACGGGTTGTCCAAGGATCAGTCGATCATTGTTTTACTCACTTGCCTCTCAACAAAGTAAAAACGAGCAGAAACAATAGCATGTCAAAGCCCAGTTTATATGAGATGGGAGAGAAAGACGGAATGTCTACTTACTCCTGAGCTAAAATAAAAAGCGGAGGCATTTCACTGTTTTGTGTGTGAGCGGGGTGGTTGGTCTACCCTCTGCTAACTAGCGGAGGATAGTTCTTCTTCTTCGTTGTCTGCATCTTTTCCCACATTATGTGGGGTCGATGTTTCTGGCCAGCATTCTCCATCTACCTCTGTCCCACACTTCATCATATATATGACCTAGCATTAATTCTAATCTCACAATTTCCACTGGCTATATTGGTTTTGGCTAATTTTTCATGGCCGGATGCCTTTCCTGCCGCCAACGCTCCCCATTTACCCGGGCTTGGGACCGGCACCAAGTTGAGGCTGGCTTGCCCCCTTCAGTCTTTTGGCTAGTTTACAGCATTTGCCAAAATGACATCCACTGTAAAGAGCGAAAGGGTTTGTATTCGTGTCAGAACAAATGAAAACTTACAAATGAAAAGTTACTCCTTGTTGTCTTGACTCCACGGTGCGTTTGCTTTTGCATCCTAAGGCAGCACAAACCTGCACCATGCTGACAATAAACTCTCAAACTGTGAACAACTGAATCTGTCCAGAGCGACCTTGACGAATATACCTCCCCAAGATGGCAGTTGTCATGATGCATTAGGGCTAGGGTCATGCGGCATCAATTGGTAGTATATCTACGGAATAGGATACCAACTATATACAGAGGAAACAACTGTATCTAATGTTAAAAGCTTCTTCAGCATACTAAGTGAATAATAAATGTTGGGTAGTACTTCCAAAGATACAAAACTTCTGTAGCATCAGATAAAAATTACTAAGAAATTTATAAAGAAAAAATAATTTACTGTAAATAAACACTATATAACTTCAAATTAGAAAAAAAGGATATTCAAGAAAGTTTTACTGAAATATACATAAGATTAAAAAATAAGACATTTACAGTCCACTAGTGATGGGTTGAGGGTCATCAATGTTATCTTCATCCAATTCTGTGGTAGGGATAAGGATGGTGGGTGGTGGGGGAGTACTCTTCTCAATAAATATATTGAGGATACTCCCAAGGGAATCGGAGGCTGAAAGGGCAGCTGTCTGTTGATTAAAACGACCACTAGAAGTCCCTGGTGTTAGGGCAGCTACATCCGGATCAATAGGTAGGGGATTTTGATACACTCCCCTAGGAATGTGAAACTTCTGTTGACGGGAGACAGAAGGAGGAAGCAATCTTAAAGACTTGCCTGATCTAAGGAAAATTTCCATTTCTGGAATTTGTTTATTTATTTATCTCAAGAGTATTTCTAGCTTGATTACAGAGAGGAATTTTAAATTTGTGCCGGTCACTTTGGGTGTCTAAAAAGAAGCCATCAATAAGACAGCATCTCCTAACAAGTGGAGCAAGAGGGGCTCCACCAAGTCTATTGATATGGCGATTAACCCTTTTACCCCCAAAGGACGTACTGGTACGTTTCACAAAACTCATCCCTTGACCCCCATGGACGTACCGGTATGTCCTTGCAAAAAACTACTATATACATTTTTTTTTTGCATATTTTTGATAATTTTTTGAGAAACTTCAGGCATTTTCCAAGAGAATGAGATCAACCTGACCTCTCTATGATGAAAATTAAGGCTGTTAGAGCAATTAAAAAAATATATATATACTGCAAAATGTGCTTGAAAAAAAAATAACTCCTGGGGGTTAAGGGTTGGAAAGTTCCAGATAGCCTGGGAGTAAAAGGGTTAAGACTCATTTTCTTCATGAAAAAGGATAATGGGACTTTCAGGGTTGTGACATCAATTACCCGAGTCTGCCTCAGCAGACTGATCTGTAGAATCGTCTATAGTAATAAGTGATGACGAGCATGGAGACATGGTTCTAGACCTAGACACTGAAGGAGTTAGTTTCTGCTTGAGAACTGTACTGAGATTCTTACACTTTTCAAGGATATCTTTATGCTCCTGGTAAATCTCGTGTATATTAACCCTTTTACCCCCAGGCTATTTGGAGCTCTCCAACTCTTAACCCCCCAGCATTTTTTTTTCATGCACATTTTGCAATATCTATATTTTTAAATTGCTCTAACGGCGTTAATTTTCGTCATAAAGAGGTCAGGTTGGTCTCATTCTTTTGGAAAATGCCTGAAGTTTCTCATAGTTATAAAAAATATGCAAAAAAAATGTAAATAGCAGAATTTTGCAAGGACGTACCGGTACGTCCATGAGGGTAAAGGGATGATTTTGTAAAACGTACCAGTACATCCATTCGGGGTAAAAGGGTTAAGCTGAAAAGAGTGACTGAGAATGAGTAGACTTATAATTGGATGCATCATGTTCAGGTAAAATAGGTTCATAATCAGATGGTGGAGGAAGAGGAGGCTTTACCTCTTTATCAGCTGAAGTATGAGGCAAAATAAGTTTGTATGACCTGCAATCTTTTCTAAGATATTCAGATCTTTCCGAGCCTTCGATTCGGGGATCCGGTTGATGTTTAGGGAATAACACAACTTCTGAAGACCTAGGTCTTGGATGCTTATGTGCTGGTGAAGCACGATGCTGAGAAGCATAAGGAATAATTTTTGGAAACAAAGGATACGGTTCTGCACTCCACTTCCTATTGCTAGGATGAGTTGAAGGTCTTACCTCTTATACTTTACTGCAGATTATTGTTGTCTGAAGATTTTGACTGATAAGCCA
The DNA here is from genome assembly GCF_036898095.1 of Palaemon carinicauda. Classification (NCBI taxonomy): domain Eukaryota; kingdom Metazoa; phylum Arthropoda; class Malacostraca; order Decapoda; family Palaemonidae; genus Palaemon; species Palaemon carinicauda. The sequence continues at coordinate 3,964,226 of NC_090730.1, read as the reverse complement.
CTGATGAATGGTTACCATCGTCCAAAGAGACTACTTGGTGAGAGGGCAAGTCCTGGAACCATGAGAGATCACGGAACAATAAGGAACTGGCCGAAAAGTCAGAACATGCATAATAACAGCGGTGCGTTCTGCTCATAAAGGATGCATACCAACAGGAGGACGCGTAATAGTGGAATCCTATTAAGTAGGAGGACGCATAATGGCAGAGACAGGTTCAGATGGTGCGCAAGTAGTAGGTACACTGTGGAATTTGATGGCGTACGTTCAGCAGGGCACATGGCGTGTTCATGTTGTGGATGCACTGACAGGTGTGTCTCAGATGCTTTGTGGGAAAGCAGACACAAGGATTGTTTGTAGGTTGGCTGATGCACTAATAATCTAGAATTAGTTCCAGGACAATGAGATTTCCTGGAAGAATAATATTTCACTATTTCCCTCTGAGGGCAAGCTGGACCTGTAGGACCCCATGGGGTAGCAGGAAAGGCTGACAAAAAATCAGACATTGAAGGGGAGTGATAAGCTCCCAACAAGGATAAGGGTGGCGTACAAGGAGACATAGCATACAGCCGTAGACTGACGAGGAGTACGCTTAGGTGTACGTTGGAGGGATACATGCAACAAGCAAAGAGGGAACTTCTGCAACAATGGAAGAGAAATCTCCCTGGTCTCCCAAACCCGCAATAAACAGACACTCGTATAAGGTTAACACACTTGTTGGAGAAGATGAAAACGAGTAGGATTTTCAAACTCTGATGATATGAAAGGCAATTCCACTGATACATTACCCTCCATTGGGACAAAGGCAGATACTAGAGTATCATGATCTACTGAAGCATTCTTGGCCTCATTAGGGAGGGCAGAAAACACTAATTCAATTAATTAATTCACAAAAGCTTAGTTGCATCTTTCGTTACCGGGATTTCTGGAACCCTAATAACAAAGGATTGGACAAGTGAAGTTCATGGCTGGAAAAAGAAGACTTCAGCTTCTTCCCCTTCTTCAAGGTAGAAGCTGTTGAAGAGGAATGATACCGCTAGGCCTTCTTTTTCCTACGGCTGTTGGATTGCTCCCATTAAATGGACATTACAAATAACAGAATGGGTCCTAAGAGATTGTAAAAGAAGGAAAGGAAGGAAGAGCAGACAATGTATTGATAAACTAAGGAAGATTGCGGGTGTGGACTGGCACAGAAAGACCATAAACAGACCCAAGTGGAGGGACATGTCTGAGGCCTTTGTTCTGACATGTGATGGTGATGATGATGATGTATGTAGATCTATCTATCTATCTATCTATATAAATGTGTGTATATATATATATATATATATATATATATATATATATATATATATATATAAATATATATATATATATATATATATATATATATATATATATATATATATATATATATATATATATATATATATATATGTATATATATATATATATATATATATATATATATATATATATATATATATACATATATATATATATATATATATATATATATATATATATATATATATATATATATATATACTGTATATATATATATATATATATATATATATATATATATATATATATATATATATATATATATATATATATATATATATATATATATGTACAAATAATTTATTTCTAGTTTCTGATGCTGCTCTAACCCTTGCTTCCCTCCATTTTCCTTACCATTTCATTTCACAATATGTCTAATAATAGGATATAGCAGACTCTCAAGTGTCATTTAGTTAATATCCACAAAGTCAAAGCCAAACTTTAATGTGTACACATTTACAGTACAGTGATCAATAAGTACATTTCTAATTTAAAAAACACAATGAACAGTACTGTAGTGTGTGTATGTGCGTTCGCACTATGCATATCAAAACATTAGCGATATAAAATTCTTTCATTTCGGTAAATAAATAACAGATTGTAGCATATTGTACTTTTTCATTTTAATGTCATGATTATTTATCTGCAATTAATTTCATATCAATAAGAACATTTATAATAAATAAAAAATAACAATGAGCAAAATTGTATTGTATGTATGAAAGCTCAATGCTTCTACACATATCAAACATATTAACAATATATTCTTCTTTCATTTAAGTAAATACTGTAAATAACAATTCATAACATATTGTATTCCTTTTAATGTCATAATTATTTATTTACAATTAATTCTATATCAATCAGTACATTTTTAAATTTAATTAAATTAAAAGGCACAGTACGTACACACAATGCTATTACGCATATCAAAATGTATGCGATATATTTTTCTTTCATTTTGGTAAATGAATAAGTTACGAAAACTAATTACTGTACTGAACAATTGAAGTTTATTCATTCTAAAAAGTAAGGTCATGTATAATGTTATTTTTATTAGTAAAATAAAATTTTGAATATACTTACCCGATAATCATGTAGCTGTCAACTCCGTTGCCCGACAGAATTCTATGGAGGGATACGCCAGCTATCACAATACTAGAAGGGGGTGTACTTACCAGCGCCACCTGTGGCCAGGTACTCAAGTACTTCTTGTTGACACCTCCTCAATTATTCCTCGGTCCACTGGTTCTCTATGGGGAGGAAGGGAGGGTCGATTAAATCATGATTATCGGGTAAGTATATTCAAAAATTTATTTTACTAATAAAAATAACATTTTTCAATATTAAACTTACCCGATAATCATGTAGCTGATTCACACCCAGGGGGGTGGGTGAAAAACCAGTGTACAAGACTAAAGGATAGCTAAGTATCCCGTATTTCATATAATCAGTTATCCACAATAACAATGAAATAATAAGTACCTGGTAAGGAAGTCGACTTGAACCGTTACTCTGCCTTTAATAAGATCGTCTTCCTTACTGAGCGCAGCGTTCCTCTTGGGAGGCTGAATCAACTCAAAGGTGCTAAAGTATACAGGGCTGCAACCCATACTAAAGGACCTCATCACAACCTTTAACCTCGGCGCTTCTCAAGAAAGAATTGACCACCCGCCAAATCAACAAGGATGTGGAAGGCTTCTTAGCCGACCGTACAACCCATAAAAAGTATTCAAGAGAAAGGTTAAAAGGTTATGGGATTATGGGAATGTAGTGGCTGAGCCCTCGCCTACTACTGCATTCGTTGCCACGAATGGTCCCAGGGTGTAGCAGTACTCGTAAAGAGACTGGACATCTTTGAGATAGAATGATGCGAACACTGACTTGCTTCTCCAATAGGTTGCATCCATAACACTCTGCAGAGAATGGTTCTGTTTGAAGGCCACTGAAGTAGCCACAGCTCCCACTTCATGTGTCCTTACCTTCAGCAAAGCAAGGTCTTCTTCCTTCAGATGAGAATGTGTTACTCTAATCAGAAGCCTGAATAGTAAGAAACTGAGTTCTTAGAACTTGGAAAAGAAGGTTTCTTGATAGCACACTATAAGGCTTCTGATTGTCCTTGTAAAGGTTAAGACCTTTTTAGATAGTACCTAAGAGCTCTAACTGGGCAAAGTACTCTCTTCAGATCATTCCCCACCAAGTTGGACAGGCTTGGGATCTCGAACGACTTAGGCCAAGGACGTGAAGGAAGCTCGTTTAGCAAAAACCGAGCTGCAAGGAACATGTAGCCGTTTCAGATGTGAAAACAATGATCCTGCTGAAGGCGTGGATCTCACTTACTCTTTTAGCTGTTGTCAAGTACACGAGGAAAAGAGTTTTTAATGTGAGGTCCTAAAAAGAGGCTGATTGGAGAGGTTCAAATCTTGATGACATAAGGAACCTTAGGACCACGTCTAGATTCCAGCCTGGAGTGGACAACCGACGTTCCTTTGAGGTCTCAAAAGACCTAGGGAGGTCCTGTAGATCTTTGTTGGTGGAAAGATCCAAGCCTCTGTGGCGGAAAACCGCTGCCAACATACTTCTGTAACCCTTGATCGTAGGAGCTGAAAGGGATCTTACTTTCCTTAGATATAACAGGAAGTCAGCAATCTGGGTTACAGTGGTACTGGTTGAGGAAACTGCATTGGTCTTGTACCAGCTACGGAAGACTTCCCCTTGAGACTGATAGATTCTGAGAGTGGATGTTCTCCTTGCTTTGGCAATCGCTCTGGCTGCCTCCTTCGAAAAGCCCCTAGCTCTTGAGAGTCTTTCGAAAGTCTGAAGGCAGTCAGACGAAGAGCGTGGAGGATTGGGTGTACCTTCTTTACATGAGGTAGACTTAGAAGGTTCACTCCTAGAGGAAGAGTCCTGGGAATGTCGACCAGCCATTGCAGTACCTCTAAGAACCATTCTCTCGCGGACCAGAGCGGAGCCAACCAACGTCAGCCGTGTCCCTTTGTGAGAGGAGAACTTCTGAAGTACCCTGTTGACAATCTTGAACGGCGGGAATGCATACAGGTCGAGATGGAACCAATCCAGCAGAAAAGCATCCACGTGAACTGCTGCTGGGTCTGGAATCGGAGAACAATACAACAGGAGTCTCTAGGTTATCGAGGTAGTGAACAGATCTATGGTTGGCTGACCCCACAGGGCCCAAAGTCTGTTGCAAACATTCTTGAGAAGGGTCCACTCTGTGGGGATGACCTGACCCTTCCGTCTGAGGTGATCTGCCATGACATTCATACCGCCCTGAATGAACCTCGTACCAGTTAGCTTTCGATCTTTAGACCAGATGAGTAGGTCCCTTGCGATCTAGAACAACTTCCACGAAAGAGTCCCTCCCTGCTTGAAGATGTAAGCCAGGGCTGTGGTGTTGTTAGAGTCCACCTCCACCACTTTGTTAAGCTGGAGGGACTTGAAGTTTATCAAGGCCAGAATAACCGCCAACAACTCCTTGCAATTGATGTGAAGTGTCCTTTGCTCCTGATTCCATGTTCCCGAGCATTCTTGTCCGTCCAAAGTCGCACCCCAGCCCGTGTCTGATGCGTCCGAGAGGAGACGGCGGTCATGTTTCTGAACAGCCAAAGGTAGACTTCCTTGAGAAGAAAGCTGTTCTTACACCACGCGAGAGAAGACCTCCTCTCTTCGGAAACAGGAACTGAGACCGTCTCTAGCGTCATGTCCTTTATCCAGTGAGCAGCTAGATGATACTGAAGGGGGGGGAGGTGGAGTCTCCCTAACACGATGAACAGGGCCAGCAATGAAAGTGTCCCTGTTAGACTCATCCACTACCTGACTGAGCATCGGTTCCTTCTCAGCATGCTCTGGATGCATTCTAGGGCTTGGAAGATCCTTGGGGCCGACGGAAAAGTCCGAAAAGCTCGACTCTGAAGATCCATACCCAAGGAGACAATGGTCTGGGATGGAACGAGCTGAGACTCCTCAAAATTGACCAGGAGGCCCAGTTCCTTGGTCAGATCCATAGTCCATTTGAAAATCTCCAGACAGCGACGACTTGTGGGAGCTCTTAAAAGCCAGTCGTCTGACGGAGCCGGACACAAGATCATGGTACTGCTGCACAGTCTGTGAACTGTCAATCATGGGCAAGCGAGGAAGTACAGTGACAACCCGAATCTGTCTAGACTGTCTGGGTCGTACAGACAACTCCTTATCGGGTTGCTGAGGTTGCCGCACTGCGTCACAACAAGTCACTTCTGTTGGTTGTTGAACGTCTTCCCCGTGACACATTGACTCCGTAAACAAAAAATCCTCTAACAAGGACTAAGCTTGGACTGCATGTCTTGCAACACAGCTCAAGGTCTATGGGAGCAGGTGTGGTAACAGACGGGATTAGCGACTGAAGTGGAACCATTACCTTCCCTGGAAGCATGTTACGCTTAAATAAAAGTCCATAGGAGGCTATGCAGCTAAAGGCTCCCTCCAAATGACAGAGTCCTCAAGGGAATATCAGAAGGAGGGAGAAAAGAACTTTCTCATCTACAGGGACCATATCCTAGAAAAGCTAAGTTCTCTCAGTGAGGGTTCACTGGTGCAAAAGCAGCAGACTAGAAGGCAACGTTATGAAACTGCTTGACAGTCTAGTGAGTTGGCAACAACCAAAGATGTGTGACTGAGAAGCATGCGGTAAGGTATGCAGAGCATGTTGTATGCAGAGTATGCTGTATGCAGAGCATGCTGAATGTAGAGCATGTTGTATGCAGAGCATGCTGAATGCAGAGCATGCTGTATGCAGAGCATGTTGTATGCAGAGCATGCTGAATGCAGAGCATGCTGTATGCAGAGCATGTTGTATGCAGAGCATGCTGTATGCAGAGCATGCTGTATGTAGAGCATGTTGTATGCAGAGCATGCTGAATGCAGAGCATGCTGTATGCAGAGCATGTAGTATGCAGAGCATGCTGTAAGCAGAGCATGCTGTATGTAGAGCATGCTGTAAGGTAAGCAGAGCGTGTGCATGGCGTTTAACATTTCTCAGAAATTCCATGACCAGTGCTAGAGTGCTTTATGCATGCTTGCATGGGTTTAAATATCAACATAATATTTACCTTACATTCATAACTCATGATTCATATTTTTTGCCATATTCTGCGATATTGTTAAAAATATATTGCAAGGAATACAAATATATTTTTATAAGTAATACAAATAACCTCCATTATCATAAGGTTTGAAAATGGAGGTAAGGTATGCTGAACAGCAGAGTCAGAACGAGCTGGAACAACAATAGTTGTGGTTTCCTCTTCAAGACTCTGTTGAGGGAACACCTGAGGCTCAGTCTGCAAAGGCTGATCAAAGGAAGTAGCAGAAGGTAGGCGCATGGGTGGAGGAGGCTGACTCCTGGCATGAGTGGCTGAACCCAAGGGTTGCGCTTGCTGAGCGGTTGGCGGAAGCGGAGTAGCAAGTTCCTGTTCCTGTGGTGTGAGCGGAGCGCGATGAGGTAGAGGCTGCGCAGAACAAGGTAAATGTCTCGCAAGCTGAGGCTCCTGAGGCGCAAGGCTAAGGTGTAGTGGTGCTTGCCTTGTGGAGGGTTGAGCTCGCTGCAGCGAGAGCTGAGGAGACTGACTCAAGGACGGGAGAGGTTGTTGTACCTCAACCGAGTGTTGCATCACTGGTGGAGCAGCAAGTGGAGGCGGAGGAAGAGAGGTATAATCCTCCTGATCCCATTGTAAAGGTTGCCTTAAAGAAGGCGGAGGCTGAGCACCACTGGGAACAGCCAACTCAGAACGTGGCTCAACATCGTACGCCTGGCAGGTGGTACTGCGATCAGGCGGAGCGAGCGCAGGCGGAGGGAGTGTAGGCGGAGGCGGAGGCGCAACACTCTCAGCCCGACACTCACGCATCAAGACCGAAAGTTGTGACTGCATGGACTGCAGTAGAGTCAACTTGGGGTCGGCAGACACTAAGGTCTGCTGAGGTAAAGCCTTAACAGCAGAGATCTGTTGCGGCAGAACCTTACTCCTCTAAGGCGGAGTGCATTCAACTGATGACTGAGGAGAGTCAGAGCTAACCCAATGACTGCATCCGGGTTGTTGAACTCTAACTTCGTACGTCTGGCATAGGTCTGGACTTTATGTTTAAGAGGTCTTGAGACCTGAGACCAGCGTTTTCTCCCCTAAATATCTTCTGCAGACGAGCAAAATAAGGGCTCAATCGTCTGCGGGTGGGAGTGACGGTCTCGGTAAGACACGCCCACAACCACCGAGGATACTTCTGTGCGCCGATCAAGGCCTGCTGAACCCTTTTGTCCTTCGACATTGCTTCTCCCCTGGGCTTGGGAGCTTGCAAGAGGTCCCGGACTGGGAGAACGACTGGCGCGCACAGAAGTACCCTCACGCACAACACTGACACACTTTGCGCTAATCACTTATCACTTTGATTTTCTGTTTGCACTTATTTCACTGAACTCGAAACTTTAAGTGGTTTGTACCTGAAACACGCAATTCTATCCTTTCTCAAAAGTTAGTAATTGCGAAAACAGAATTACAATGTAACAGAAAAATCTAATGAAAGATAAATAATTCAGTGGCTGGAAAGAGACTAAACACTAGATCACTCTAGAAACGTTTACTTTTTTCCCCTAAAGAGACTAGGGAGAAGAGCAAAAACGATAACAACGTTACTCGTACGCCTGGCAGGCTTGAATGAAACGTTTATCCTCCTCTTTCTCCCTCCGTCTCTATCTCTCTCTCTCTCTCTCTCTCTCTCTCTTGACTTAGAACCTGAGAGAAGAGCCCAATCATATATATCGTTAAAACATATTATTGTTAAAGGAAAAAACTGAAATATTTCCCAAAATGAAAAGTTCCTTTATTAGGATTAAAACCATTAAGTTAAGAAAGAATGAACAAAACGCTAGACACGGTTACTCTTACTGCAATGTGAAACCGTGAAAATTCTTTCTCTATCGTAACGATAGAGTGCAAGTTGAACGTTCTGAACGTCAACAACTGCAGAGACAAAACAAAACGTTAGTTCAACCTTGAAAACAGTACTAGACTATCAAAGAAATTCTTTCAAAGACATTAAAAAAGCAAAATATGTTAACAGGTAAAACCGAAATGACGGGCTCAATGTTAATTAACTTCGGTACCAAGAAAAGACCGCCTACTATTAGGAAGGTCGAATATAAACAAATATAAAAATTAATTTTAATAAGTTTATAAAAAAAGGAAGTTAATCGAAGAGGCCTTTAAGAGGCGGAGAGATATAAAATAAATCTATAACTTTTGTTAAGCAAAATTAAGAAAGAGAGTCTATACTCTCTTAGACACCAACACTTCCGTCTAAGGGAAGGGTCGGCCATTTAAAGGTGAAAGAGAGTTCATACTCTCTTCGTCACCATAATTAATCAAATTAATTCCAAAAGCTAACTAAGCTAATATAGAAGTTTCCAGTAAAGCGACAGCCGAAATCAAAGAGAAATACTTCACCAAAGTCGTGAAAATACTCCAAGAACATAAGCGTATCCCAGAACGTCTTGCCGGAAGCACGACAGAGGAATAATTGAGGAGGTGTCAACAAGAAGTACTTGAGTACCTGGCCACAGGTGGCGCTGGTAAGTACACCCCCTTCTAGTATTGTGATAGCTGGCGTATCCCTCCATAGAATTCTGTCGGGCAACGGAGTTGACAGCTACATGATTATCGGGTAAGTTTAATATTGAAAACTGTATATTAATATCAGTGAATCTTGCTTGTATTACAATTAAATAGCTTAACCATATGAGCGTGTAAAACACATGTAGGTTATTTACTGACATATCACCAATGAATATCAATTGAACAATGAAATAGTTACTGTTAAAAATATGCGAGAGTTGAAGAAAATGGGTTGTTTATGCATGATCGAAAATGTACCTTTCTACAATAAGGGTAACAATAATAATAGTACAGTACATACAGTACTGTATGTATAGTATTATTTTTCATTTATCATTGCATTAAGTTCTAATAACTACTTCCTTTACAGGTATTAACAGTTAGGTTAGGTATATCGAATGATTCAAATGTATTTGATTCTATTTCAGTGGTTACAGCTTTATTATAAAATTTAATGTGATGTTTTTGTAGGACTTGGAACAAATTAGGTGATTTACATGTAAAACCTGAATCATCATACATAAATATCATGACACGAAAGCCTCTCCGGAACCAATTAATTTCTTATCTAGAAACATTACTGTACTGTATATAGTCTGTATCACAGATTGAAGCCCTATGTAGTATGGACCTAGGTACGGACTGTCATACTGATGTGACTCGGCCTGCATTCGGCTGTCACTGAATAAACGTGCCAGAAATGGAAACTTACTTATGAAAAGTTATTCCTTGTTGTCTTGATTCCACTGTGCGTTTGCTTTTGCACCCTACGGCAGCACAAACCTCAACCATGCTGACAATTAACACCGATGAAATCTCAACCTATGAACAACTGAAACTGTGCTGAGCGACCTTAACGAATAAACCTCCCCAAGATGGCAGTCGTCATGATGCATGAGGGCTAGGGTCGCGCAGCATCAATTGGTAGTATATCTATGGAATAGGATACCAACTATTTACAGAGGAAACAATTGTATCTAATGTTAAAAGCTTCTTCAGTATACTATGTAAATAACAAATGTTGACTATTTTTTAATGTATAAGAAAATAATAATGTACTGTAAATAAACACTACATAAATTCAAATTAGAAAAAAAGGATATTCAAGAAAGTTTTACTGAAATATACATAAAATCAAAGAAATCAGACATTTACAGTCCACTAGAGTTTAGGGTCATCAGTGTAGTCTTCATCCAATGCTGTGATAAGGATAGGGATGGTGAATGGCGAGGGAGTACTCTTCTTAATAAATATAGTGAGGATATTCCCAAGGGAATCGGAGGCTGAAAGGGCGGGTGCCTGTTGATTAAAACAAGCACTTGATGTCCCTGGTGTCAGCGCAGCAACATCCAGATGAATAGGTAGATTTTGATGCACTTCCCTAGGAATGTAAAACTTCCGTTGACAAGAGAGAGAAGGAGGAAGCAGTCTCAACAACCTGCCTGACCTAGGGGAATTTTCTACTTCTGAAATTTGTTTATTTACTTATCTCAGAGTATTTCTAGCTTGATTACAGAGAGGAATGTCAAACTTGTGCCGGGCACTTTGGGTTGCCTGGGAGGAAGCCATCGATAAGACAGCTTCTCCTAACAACTGGAGCAAGAGGGGCTCCACCAAGTCCACTGATACAGTGAATAAAACTCATCATCATTTTGATGAAAGGATGTGGGACTTTAAGGGGAGTGACATCTCTCACTTCTGAGGAGTCTGCCTCAGCAGACTGGTCAGGAAAATCATCTATAATCATAAGGGATGAAGTGCTAGGAGATATGATTATAAACCTAGACACTGAAGGAGTTGGTTCCTGCTTAAGAACTCTCCTAGGATTTTTACACTTTTCAGGGACATCTTTTAGCTCCTGGTGAACCTCCTGTGTATAGGCTGAGAAGAGTGACGGAAAACGATATAAGCCTCATAATTCGATGCATAAAGTTCAGATGAAATAGGTTCATAATAGGAAGGTGGAGGAAGAGGCGGCTTTACCTCTTTCTCAGCTGAAGTACGAAACAAACTAGGTTTCTGTGATCTGTAATTTCTTCTGAGATACTCAGATCTTTCTGAGCCTTCCATTTAGGAAATAACACAACTTCCGAAGATCTAGGTCTTGGATGCTTATGTACTGGTGAAGCACAATGCTGGGAAAAAGGAGGAATAATTTTCGGAAACAGAGGATACAGTTCTGCACACCACTTCCTATTGCTAGGATGAGTTAAAGGTCTTACCTCTAATACTGCAGATTCTTTAATATAGTCTGAAAGTGCTGATAAGTCACAGATGAATGCTTGCCATCCTCCAAAGAGACTACCTGATGGGAGGTCAAAGTCCTGGAAGCAGGAGAGTTCCCGGAACGATAAGCGACTGGACGAAAAGTCGGAAAACACGTAATAAGACCACTGCGTTCTGCAAAATGACATGTAATGGTAGAAGCTTGTTAAGGAGGCATACCAACAGGAGGACGTGTAATAGTGGAGGTGTCATAATAACGTCCTGATCAGCAGGAGGACGCGTAATGGTGGCAGCGCATGCTGGTAGCATGTCAACAGGAGGATGCATAATGGAACAATGGAAATCTTCCTGGACTTCCACATCTGCAATAACCCGACACTCGTTCATGGTTAACACACTCGTTGGAGAAGATGACAAACAAGTAGGATTCTCATCCATCAGGATAAAGGCCGATACTAAAGGATCATGATCCACTGAAGCATTCTTGGTCTCTGTAAGGAGGGCAGGAAACACTACATCGATAAGTTCATTCACAATAACTTGGTAGCCATCCTTCATTACCAGGGTTTCTGGAAACTCTAAAAATGAAGGATCAGACAAGGAAAGTTCAGGGCTGGAAAAAGAAGACTTGAGGTTCTTTCCATGCTGAGGTAGAAGCTGTTAAAGGGGAACGATCCCGCTCGGCCTTCTTTTTCCTATGGCTGTTGAACTTCTCCCATTGGGAGGATGACCACTCATGTGCAAAAATCACAAAGCAAATTCATAACAAGGTAAAATTTTGGTAGTTTTTCACCCAGCCATTTTTGCAAGAAAAACAATTTTTTGTTTTACTTTTTTTGGTTTTATTATCTCAAGCAAAAGTATCCTTTTGTGATTACCACTACCCAACAGTAATGGGGAGCCCCAGGTAGAAATTGAGGTCTTGGGTGGGATAAAATTAAAACTAATGAAGTACGGAAGAAAATAGGAGAAGAAACCAAAAAACACAAGAAAACTAAAACAAAAAATGGATATCCATGTAAAAATAACAGTGAAAAAACACCTACAGACTAACTGTTGCTATGATCTATACTGTATATATTCATATATATAAAAGGTTTGAGATTTGAATAGAAAAAGCAGAAATATAGGAATGGAATTGAATATGAGTTAAACCAAGGTAATTTTCAACGAAAATACAGACAACAAGTAAGGGTTATGGACAAACTTCTACAGATTGTTAATGAATATACATACTGAAGACAGAGAGTAAGTGTTTCCCTAGGGCACAAGACCGAAATTAAAAGAAGGATAAGCATGGGATAGAGCTTTTGGTAATCAAAATGAGATTATGAAAAGCAAAATACCACTTTCTCTAAAAAGGTAAGTATTTAATGAGATGTTCCTACCAGTTTTAACTTATACATTAGACACTTGAAGCCTTACTAAAGCCTTAGAACATAAGCCCCTTACGACAAAAACAGCTATGGAAAGAATAATGATGGGAATAACACTAGGAGACAGAAAAAGAGCAAACTAAAGAAAAGGGCATTCTAACATGTGAGAAAAAGGAATGAACATGGGGTTGGACATATAATGAGAATGACAAATAATAGATGTCATTAAGAGGAACAGAATGGGTCCCTAGCAATTGCAAAAGAAGCAGGGGAAGGAAGAGAAGACAATGGATTGATGAACTAAGAAAGTTTGCGGGTGTGGACTAGCATAGAAAGACCATAACCAGATGCAAGTAGAAGGACATGAGAACATGTCTGAAGCCTTTGTTCTGCAGTGGACTAGTAATGGCTGATGATGATGATAATGACATACTGTATAGTATACACACACATACATTATATATATATATATATATATATATATATATATATATATATATATATATATATATATATATATATATATATATATATATATATATACTTATTCATAGTTTCTGATGCTGCTCTAACCCTGCCTCCACTCATTTCTCTTGCTATTTCATTTCATAATGTGACTAATTATAGGATATAGCAGGTTCTCAAGTGTCCTTTGGTTAATATTAACTAAGTCAAAGCCAGGGGCCGAAATTTAATGTGTACAGTACACATGTATATAGCCTGTATCACAGATTGTAGGTATACGTAGTACGTAGCTAGGTGGAGATTACCATCCTGTTGTGACTTGGCTTGATTTCAACTGTCACTGAATAAACGTGGTAGAAACGAAAACTTACTTATGAAAAGTTATTCCTCGTTGTCTTGACTCCACTGTGCGTTTACTGTTGCACCCTAAGGCAGCACAAACCTGCACCATGCTGACAATAAACTCCGATGAACTCTCAACCTGTGAACAACTGAATCTGTGCAGAGCGACCTTGACGAATATACCTTCCCAAGATGGCAGTCGTCATGATGCATGAGGGCTAGGGTCACGCGGCATCAATTTGTAGTATATCTATGGAATAGTATACCAACTATTTACAGAGGAAACAACTCTATCTAATGTTAAGTTTCTTCAGCATACTAAGTAAATAATAAATGTTGATAATCTTTTAATAATGTAAAAGGAGTTAGGTAGTACTACCAATGACACAAAACCTCTGTAACATCAGATAAATAAAGACTAAGAAATTTATAAAGAAAAAAATAATGCACTGTAAATAAAAACTACATAATTTCAAATTAGAGAAAAAGGATGTTCAAGAACGTTTTACTGAAATATACATAGGATTAAAGAAATCAGACATTTACAGTCCATTAGTGCTGGGTTGAGGGTCATTAACGTTGTCTTCATACAATGCTTTAGTAGGGATACGGATAGTGGGCGGTGGGGGAGTACGTTTCTTAATAAAAAAAAAAACTGAGACTTGTTTGAATTATACACTTTTTCTTTTCTTCAAAAATTTCTCTGTATGGACATATTACTTCTTGTTAAATTTTTTCAATCTTGGGAACCATTCTATGTTAGGATCCATGTTCTCCCATTGTCATAACCCTTAATTTATTGACAAAAGACACTGTCATAGTTCCTTTGTCATGAAATTTCTTTCTAGTTCTTCTTTTTCTTCTTTGCCCTGCCTTTTTTCTGCTTTTCTTTCTTCTTCAATCATCAAGGGTTCTTTGTTCGTTAACCCTTAAACTTCTTCAGTCAAAAGTTCTTCAATATCATTAGCATCACATTCCATTTTGAGTTTGTTTGCCAAAGTTAAAATCTTGCCTCTCATCACACTCAATTCTTCTTCACTATCAAAGCCATGAAAGACGTGAAAAAATTTTTATTACTCGTTTCCAGACAAACATTTATCTGTGACCAATTCCCATGCTTTTTCTAAACAGTAATCTTACTACACTAATAGATGTCATAGGTCGTCCAAAAATTTCTTCTTGTTAAATCTAGGCCTGCATCAATGGCATCAATATCTTTGTTATAAGATATGCGCAGATGATGCGCTCTAAATAACCACCTGACACATTAGTTGTACGAGAGCCGTAATATTGGGGGCATAAACACAACTCATACATTAGGGTCTAATTTGCCCAAGTGAGAAGGGCGGGATGCAATGTTTCAGTTACGGAACAAACACTGTTTATAATCGTAGTCACATACATCCCATCAGTGAGGATACTCCCAAGGGAATCAGAGTCAGAAAAGGCAGCTGTCTGTTGATTAAGACGACTACTAGAAGTCCTTAGTATTCAGGGCATCTACATCTGGATCAATAGGTAAAGGATTTGGATGCACTCCCCTAGGAATGTAAAACTTCTGTTGACAGGAGAGAGCAGGAAGAAGCAATTTCAACGACCTGCCTGATCTAAGGGAATTTTCCACATCTGAAATTTGTGTATTTATTTGGCTCAGAGTATTTCAAACTTATGCCAGGCACTTGGGTGTCTGGAAAGAAGCCATCAATGAGGCAGCATCTCCTAACAACTGGAGCAAGGGGGACCTTACCAAGTCTATTGACAGGCGAATAAAACTCATCATCATTATGAAGCAAGATGCTGTGATTTCCAGGGAAGCGACATCTGTTACCTATCAGTCTGACTTAGCAAACTGGTCTGGAGAATCATCTATGATCATAAGGGATGATGAGCCTAGAGACATGGTTCAAGACCTAGGTGCTGAAAGAGTTGGTTCCTGTTTAAGAATGCTCCTGGGATTTTTACACTTTTCAGGGACATCTTTTTGCTCCTGGTGAACCTCGTGTGTATACGCTGAGAAGAGTGATGGAGGACGATAAGCCTCATAATTTGATGTTTAAAGTTCAGGTGAAATAGGTTTCCCAGCTGAAGTACGAGGCAAGCTAGGTTTGTGTGATCTGTAATCTCTTCTTAAGATATTCAGATCTTTTCAAGCCTTCGATTCGGGGATCCGTTCTATTTTTAAGAAATAACACAACTTCTGAAGGAGATCTAGGTCTTGAACACTTATGTACTGGTGAAGCACGAGGCTGAGAAGCAGGAGGAATAATTTTCGGAAACAGAAGATAAGGTTCTGTACACCACTTCCTATTGCTAGGATGAGGTAAAGGTCTTACTTATAATACTGTAGATTCTTGACTGTTATCTGAAGATTTTGACGGATAAGCAACCGATGAATGCTCATCATCCTCCAAAGAGACTACAGTACTTGGTTGGAGAGAGGGCAAAGTGCTAGAAGCCCGAGAGTTCGCAGAACAATAAGCGACTGGGCAAGAAGTTGGAACACACATAATAACACCACTGCATTCTGCAAGAGGACATGTAATGGTAGCACTTCATGAAAGAGTCATACCAACAGGAGGACGTGTAATGATAGCAGGTCGTTCAGGTGGCATGCCAACAGGAGAATGCATAATGGCAGCAATACATTCAGATAGCACAAGTAGTAGGGCACGGGGCACATTCATGGGGATACACTACGGAATTAAATGGCGCACGTGAGGAAGGAAGCATAGCGTGTTCATGTTGTGGATGCATTAGTGGACAGGCTTTGTGCGAAAGCAGACAAGAGGATTGTTTGTAGGTGTGCTGACATACTGATGAACTAGAACTAGTTCCAGGATGATGAGATTTCCCAGGAGAATAATATTTCACTATTTCCATCTGAGGGCAAGCTGGACCTGTAGGACCCCGTGGGGTAGCAGGAAAGGGTAATGAAAAAGGAGACATTGAATGGGAGTGATAAACTCCCTAAAAGGATAAAAGTGGCGTATGAGGAGACACAGGGCGTACAGCCATAGCCTGTCGAGGAGTATGCTTAGGTGTACGTTGGGGGCGATATGTGCGATAGCAAAGGAGGAAACTTCTGGAACAACGGAGATTCTTAAACTCTGATGATAAGAGTGGCAATTCTACTGATACATTATCATCCATCGGGATAAAGGCAGATACTAAATTACCATGACCTACTGAGGTATTTGTGGCCTCAAAAAGGAGGGCATGAAACACTACATCAGTAAATTAATTTGCAAAAACTTGGTAGCCATCCTTCTTTACCAGGGTTTCTGGGATCAGACAAGGAAATTTCAGGGCTGGAAAAAGCTTCTTTCCCTTCTTTGAGGTAGAAGCTGCCGAAGGGGAACGATTCCGCTTGGCCTTCTTGAACTTCTCCCACTGGGAGGATGACCACTTCCGGAAAAAATCACAAAGCAAATTCATAACACTATTAAATTTTAGTAGGCCTCCACCCAGCCATTTTTGCTTGAAAAACCATTTTTTCAATTAGTTTTCTTATTTGGTTATGTTCTGATGTTATTATCTTCCGCATAAGTATCATTTTCCAAGTATTGTACCACTCAAACAGCATAATCCCCAACAGTAATGGGAGAAACTCAGTTAGAAATCAGGGTTTTGGGTGGGATAAAAGCAAAACTAACGAATTACGGAAGAAAATAACAGTAGAAACCCAAAAAAATAAAAAACTAACACAAAAAAAATGATTTTTGATGCAAAAATGACAGTGAAATAACACCAACGGACTAACTTCCGCAGTTATATCTCAAACACCGTTCTCTCTCCAGTTCCGTTTTCTTTCATAAACAAATTTTCCAATCTTTAACATGAGCCGATGTTAAAAGGAAACAAACACAAGAACAACAACTAACCTAAACTTCCCAACCTAACCTAACTAAGACGCTGTATCCTTACCTATGCAGGAAGGGGATTTTACTTGCCTGGGAACCTCCATAGGTTAAAACTTAATCTATAATGACCTGTGGGGTGGGTGCTTATGCCTGATGTGGCTGTTAAGTCCTAGTCTGTGGTGGAAGAGTCGCGGACAGTGTTCACAAGGGAGGGTAGGTGGTGGGCGGGGCTGTTCTAATCGCTCTCTCCTTCTTCTCCTCCTAGCCTCCTCATTTTGTCTCCTCCTCTCCTCGAAGTCCACGGTGCCATGGTGTACTGTACTCCTCCAGGTTTTCCTGTCCCTGGCTGTTTCTTCCCATGAGGAAGGATCGATGTCAGTTAGAGCCAGGGTGCGCTTTAGTTGATCTTTATAGCGCATTTTCGGGGCTCCTCGTGGTCTGGTGCCCTGGGTCAGTTCTCCGTAAAGGCTGATGGCTAACGACAGAACCCAATACTCGGACACGAGTGGGCGCCGACGACGACGATAATGACCTACCGTATTACTCATAGTCTGAGTAATCCAAATCAGATGTAAAAAGAGGGGTAACGGTTCAGGTTCAAAATAACACCCAACCACAAATCTTCCCTTGTAATCACTCACAGAGAAAATGCAACGGACACACTTCTAGTTTGGTCTTTCTAACTTTAATGGGACACTGTAATGCACGGCTTAGAACACTTCAGACACTTTATTTCTGATGGAAGCACTCAACAAATATGTAGAAATTTCAAACTTTCTTCGTTATTGGTTAAAAATAATCTAATAGCTTCGTCTGGGGTATAATCACATCTGTTCCAATGAGTAGCAATGGGTGAAACTGAACTAAGGATTTTTTCTTATTTGATAATTAACCACTGAAGTGCATTGTCAAATAAATTTCGAGAAAAACAAATCAAAATGAGTGAATAAAATATATCTGGATTATGATTGCCCAATTGGAAGTAAATATCCTAAAAACGGGAGACTAACATTAATTTTTAACATACATGTGTAGAGCGGCTTTTTTGCTCCCCCCCCCTCCCCCAGGAAGGTAAGGATACGGCTTCTAAGATAATTTAGGAGAGGAATTTAGGTTATCTGGTTTTCTTGTGCTTGTTCCCCCTATTAAAATTGGGCAATGTTAAAAATTGAAAAGTCTGTCTTTGAAAGAAAACTGAACTTGAGAGCAAACGCTGCTTTAGTGATAACTGCAGAAGTTAGTCTATAAGTGTTGTTTCATCCTCTTATTTTTTTATGAAAAACTATTTTTCTTGTTATTTTGTATGCTTCTGCTGTTACTATCTTTAATAATTCGTCAGCGTTAATTCTACCCCACCCAAAAACCCTAATTCGCACCTGGGATTCCCCCATTCTGTTGGGGATGCGTTGGGTGGTGGTAATCAGAAAACAATACTTTTGCCAAAGATAACTTCCAAATACAATACGGGTAATCGGAAAACGATGCATTAGCCGAAGATAACATGCGAATACAATAAAAGTTGTACTATATCGGAAAACGATACTTTTGCCAAAGATAACATCAGAATACAATAAAAGTGGTAATCGGAAAACAGTGCTTTAGCCGAAGATAACATCCAAATTCAAATGGTAATCGGAAAATAGTGCTTTAGCCAATGATAACATCAGAATTCAATAATGGTAACCGGAAAAAAATACTTTTGCCAAAGATAACATCCGAATTCAATAATGGTAATCGGAAAACGGGGCTTTAGCCGAAGATAACATCCAAACACAATAAAACAAGGAATCCTAGGGTTGCTGTGGCCTGATTGGTAACGTCTCTGCCTGGTGATCGCCAGTCGGGGGTTCGAGTCCCGCTCAGTCTTGTTAGTGCCATTAGTGTCTGCAACCTTACCATCCTTGTGAGCTAAGGTTGGGGGGTTAGGAAGAGCCTATAGGTCTATCTGCTGAGTCATCAGCAGCCACTGCCTGACACTCCCTGGTCCTAGCTTGGGTGGACAGGAGGCTTGGGCACTGATCATATAATATATGGTCAGTCTCTAGGGCATTGTCCTGATTTCTAGGGCAATGTCACTGTCCCTTGCCTTACCTCTGCCATTCATGAGCAGCCTTTAAACCTTCAACGATGGACAGGACCCCCGTGTCCGCAGAACACCAACTAACCTAATCCTCCCCTACTAAACTAGTTTAGATGATGGGTTCTTACCTAGTTACCTAAAGGGGAGCTATCCCAGTTAGCCCCCTTAGACTGCCTTATTCTTAGCGACAGGATTGAAAATAAGTTGGTTATGGGGGTATGGCCGTCATCATCCATAGACCCCTAGAACAAGAAAACTAACGAAAACATGTTTTTCCAGGCAAAAAGAAGCTTGGTAAGAAACTAATGAAAATCTTAAAAATGAATAAATTAAAACTTTACCTTTACGTAGTTGAAGTCTTGGTTCACTTTACCCAAGATGACTTCATGAACTTGGTGCTTTCCATAGTCTTAATAAAGGAAATTTTGCACTGGACTGGACCTTATTTTCCTGTAGGGAATGTTAATAAATATTCTATCACAAAGGCAGACTCATAATAGACACGTAGAGCCCCAAAAATTACTTATTTTATCAAAAATCTTAATATTTTCCAACTTCGAAGTCGAGTTCAGTATAATGTTGAATCGCAGCCTTTGTAACGGCGACCCACTGATATTTGTTGTTTTAAAATTAGTTTGATATATATTTTCTGGCTTTTAATGATTTATAAATATCCTTTATATATTCAAATATGCTTTACTGATTTACTATTTCAAATAGTTATAGGCTTTTAATGATATTTCTTTCCTGGGTTCGGTTTCATGAGTAAAGCGGGGTTTACACGAGCGAGCCACTCGTCGAGCCTGGCTCGACAACCCTGTGTTTGAATTGATGTTCGAGCGTGTAAACGGCCTATTTGGTTGTCGAGCGCGCTCGTCGAGCGGCTCGATGAAAGTCAGGCTCATCTTGACTTTTGTGGGCGGAGCTACATTGTTTGACGAACGGTGTGAACGTGTGAACGGGTGTCGAGCATCGAACCTCAGTTGTTATTCAAACCTGCTAGAGGAAACATCATCAAAGAAATGCATAATTGCTGCCATTAATGAAAGTAAGAATGAGAAGGAAGTCGTACTTGATTTCATACATGCATATCGAGCTCATCCAGCTTTATGGAAAGTTAAATCAAAAGACTATTCCAATAAAGTAGCCAGAAACAAGGGAATAGCGGTCACTCAGTCTTTCATGTGGAGTTATGGCCTTCCTCATAGTAATGAAAGGGCTGACACGATTCGGTAGATCAATGTACGTGTCTTCATCCATACGCAAATAATTGCGCCAGTCATCAGGCTCTAATTTTAAAGCAACAAGCAAGTTGGTATATGAAAATTTCTCTTTTGATCTTTTTTTTTTTTCCTTCTTAGTGCCACTGCTAAAGCAATGGCTATCAAATGGTCCTGGTCGAGAGACATGTTGACGTTGTTTTAGCACGAGGCACACTGAGGCTCGATGTACTGTCTGAAAGCTCTTCGAGCCGTTCTACAAGTAGGATCGACAACCGGGCTCGACGAGCTGCTCGGCCGTGTAAACCCCGCTTAAATGCACTGAATGCTGTTTAAGCTCTTAATATTAACCTATAAAGGTTGTTTTATATTACTTTTAGTTTATCTATATTCCTTTTTTAAAGATGAATTACCATTTTTGAGGTACGAAAAACCTTTCCAATACCAGATAATTGAAGCTTCTAGCTGAAATGAAGGCTGTCTGGTATATGAAGTTATGCATACCATACGTGTAAAAGGCAGCCATCTTGCTGCGGGGAACCTGTCAAGGTCGCTCGATACAAATACAATTGTCAGGTTTTTTTTTTATTGTTGGCATGACGCAACATATATATATATATATATATATATATATATATATATATATATATATATATATATATATATATATATATATATATATATATATATGCGTCCTTATTTCCTTTCTTTACAGAGCTGTTTTTCCCTGTTGGACCCCTTGGGCTTATAGCATCCAGCTTTTCCAACGAGGGTTGTTGCTTAGCTAGTAATATATATATATATATATATATATATATATATATATATATATATATATATATATATATATATATATATATATATATATATATATATATTGCTAGCTAAGCAACAACCCTAGTTGTAAAAGTAGGATGCTATAAGCCCAAGGGGGTCCAACAAGGAAAAATAGCCCAGAGAGGAGAGGAAATAAGGAAACAAATAAAATGTAAGATAAAAATGAACAATTACAATATCTTAAGAACAGTATCATTAAAAGAGATCTTTCACATATAAACTAAAAAAAATAAGAAATACTTATGTCAGCTTGTTCAACATAAATAAATATCATATATATATATATATATATATATATATATATATATATATATATATATATATATATATATATATATATATATATATATATATATATATATATATATTAATGTATGTGTGATTTCGAAGGAAAATGTTAAAGAAAACAACGGTTTCTTTTGATTATATAATATACTTAAACTAGAGTAGGCCTATACAAAAATAAGTTTGATACTACAGGTAAAATTGCTTGTTTAAAAAAAAAAATCAACCAAATTAAACTGTTGTATACGAGTTAACAATTGAAATAAACTATATACAGAGAAATGTAATTAAATAACTTTGGTGTTGCGATAAATAACAAAGATAAAAACATTTCACATTCGACTAAAAATTAATGAATAGATTTAAGTGATATTTAGGCTATAAAATATATTCAATTTCATATTTACATATATACATCATAATATTAATACTATTGGAAAGCAAGATGCAACCCTAATCGGTAAATTAGCATGCGCTAGACCTATAGCCTCTTTTAAAAGAGAAAAGCAGCCCGTACGGAAAAGATAATTAATTGTATATTAATGTAGGCCTATTTATTAAAGTATCCCAAATTGCTTTCGTTTTGAATTATTTACATTGCTGCATATGGCAATAATTTCCAAGTTCCTTCGCCAATTTAAATTTTTTACCCAGCCTACTAGAATTTGTAACGAATTGCTTTTTTTTTTTTTTCTCGTCTGTTTACTAAATAATCCATGTTCAAACAAGGTATATTTGCAGGCAAGGTCTATAGAATATATTCTATAGACCTTGTGTGCAGGTTACTTTGTACTATAAAACTCAACAATTAAAACTTTCCCATAATGAGTTTATCAATTGGCACCACCTTCCCCTTAGCGTCCCTTCTCAGAGACCCTTTCTTCTCCAGGAGTTCTACGACGTAATATAAAAACATCCCGGGCAAGAGGAGGACGAAGAGCAGAGTGATCTTCTGGTTGATGCAGAGGACGGTGCTGCAGACGTAGGCGATGAAGAAACCTAAGGATTCCCACAGGCGGTAGTTGCTGAAACCGGCCGCTGACTCGCCGGGGAAGATGACGCCGTAGAGACCTGGGAGAGAAATGATAATTGAGATTGGGTGGGTTATGTTATTATTATCATTATTATTATTACTTGCTAAGCTACAACCCTAGTTGTAGAAGCCGGATACTTTAAGCCCAAGGGCCCCGGAAGCAGAAAATAGCCCAGTTTCTTGGGGCCGCATTTATGAAGGCTGTATAACCTTCAGTATTATTATTATTATTATTATTATTATTATTATTATTATTATTATTATTATTATTATTATTATTATTAGCTAAGCTAAACCCTAGTTGGAGAAGCCGGATACTATAAGCCCAAGGGGCCCAGAAGGAAAAAAAAAATGTCCAGTTTCTTGGGCCCGCATTTATGAAGGCTCTAGAACCTACAATAGACATCATATATTATGGTTCAAATAATTTGAAACCATCTTATAAAAACATTTAAAACTCTAAACTAGACTTACTATTAATCTGCGTCTGCCACACTGCATCTGCAACACCCCAGAGTCCAGAGAGGACAAAGAATGTGACGGCTTCATCTGGATGAGGTTTCCAGTACATAAGAGTGATCATGATGCCCAGGTTAATGAGGAAAGCCACGGTGAAGACGGGAACCCTCCCACACTTCTTCACGGCGTAACTGAATGCGTAGGAGCAAATGGAGTCGCATACTCCATAGCATATCATGATGTAGCCCACCATGTGGACGCCCATGGCGCAGGATACATAGGCCTATGGATGAAAGAAAATAGTTTCGTTTGTAGGAGTCGCGTAAATTTTATGATGCAGCACACCATGGATGCCTATGGCGCAGGATATGTAGGCCTATGGATATAAGAGTGAGAAAAAGAAATAAGAACAAAAATAAACTACAAGAGAAGTAATGAATACTTTAAATAGTAGAAAATAATTTCGGCGTGTAAGTTTGTGTTAAATCGTTTCACTGGCGTTAATTTAAAACATTGCCAAACTCTCTCTCTCTCTCTCTCTCTCTCTCTCTCTCTCTCTCTCTCTCTCTCTCTCTCTTCTCTCTTCTCTCTCTCTCTCTCTCTCTCTCTATTTCAGCAAGACACGTTTACTAGACTGTAGGCAAATATAAGTTACATTCCTTAGTGACGCCCTCTCTCTCTCTCTCTCTCTCTCTGAGCAAGACT